>NW_019154164.1:4617759-4855022 GCF_002288905.1 Enhydra lutris kenyoni | reverse complement strand
ATTAGGCATCCTTACCTTGTTCCTGGTCTTAGAAGAAAAACTTTGAGCTTTTCACTATTGAGCATTATATTAGCTGAGGGTTTGTCATATATGGGCTTTATTAGGCATCCTTACCTTGTTCCTGGTCTTAGAAGAAAAACTTTGAGCTTTTCACTATTGAGCATTATATTAGCTGAGGGTTTGTCATATATGGGCTTTATTATGTTGAGGGTATGCTTCCTCTATACCTGTTTTTGTTGAGAGGTTTTATCATAAATGAATGTTAAACTTTGTCAAATGCTTTTTCTGCATCTTCTGAGATGATCATAGGATTTTAATCTTTCACTCTGTTAAAGTGCTGTATTAGACTGACTGGTTTGCAGATTTTAACTGGAATAAATTCCACTTAATTATGGTATAGGATTCTTTCAATGTACTGCTGAATTCAGTTTGCTAATATTTTATTGAGGATTTTTACACCTATGTTCATCAGGGATATTAGCCTGTAATTCTTTTTTTGGGTGTCCTTGCCTGGTGTTGGTATCAGAGTAAGCCCTCATAAAATGAGCTTGGAAGCTTTCCCTCCTCTTCAATTTTTGGAAGAGTTTGAAAAGGACGGTGTTAAGTATTCTTTGAATGTTTGTCAGAATTCACCAGTGAAGCTGCCTAGTCCTATACATTATTTGTTGGGAGGTTTTTGATTACTGATTTGCTCTTCCTACTAATAATCTAGGATTCAGTCTGTTCAGATTTCCTGTTCTTTTCATGATTCTGTCCTGGAAAATTGTAAGTTTCTAGGAATTTCTTCTAGATCACCCATACTATTGGTGTATACTTGTCCACAGCAGTCTCTTAAGATCCCTTGTGGTTCTGTCGCATCAGTTGCAACTTCTCTTTCACTTCTGATTTTATTTATTTGGGCCCTCTTTTTTTTTTTTTTCTTGGTGAGTCCAGCTAAAAGTTTATCAATTTTGTTTTATTTCAAAGAAGCTCTTCTTGGTTTCACTGACCTTTTCTATTATCTTTTGGTCTCTATTTCATTTATTTCTGTTCTGATCTTTATTATTTCTTCCTTCTACTAACTTTAGGCTTGTTTTTCTAGTTCCTCCAGGTATAAAGCTAAATTATTTGGGATTCCTCTTTTTTTTTTTTTTTTGAGGTAGGCCTATATGGCTATAAACTTCCCTCTTAGACCTGCTTTTGCTACAGCTCATAGATTTTGGTATGCTGTATCTCTATTTTCATAGAATGGTTAAGACCTTCTATCCTGGAGTCAGATATACCTGCATGTGGATCCTAGTTCCATTGCTTACTAGCTGTGTGACAACTGGGCAAATCTCTTAACCTCTATGAGTCTCAATTTCCTCATCTATAAAATGGGGATGCTAACACTACAGAGGTACTGTGACAAGTAAATAAAATATTAATAATAATAATACCTATGTAAGTGCCTTGCATACACTAGGTGCTCACTAAGTAATGGCTGTCAAAGAACTTTCACTGTACGCTTATGCCCACAGCCCCCATATCAGGGCTTGGGGAAAAGGAAGGGAACCCCAAGAATAAGAATGACCCATCAACCTCAATACGGGGGAATCTGATCCAGTTATCTTCTCTAGGAATTAAATGCAGTCATCTCAAGGGGTAATGGTCACTTTTCCTGGCATGGTCTTTTTTTTTTTTTTTAAGATTTTATTTATTTATTTGACAGAGAGAGATCACAAGTAGGCAGAGAGGCAGGCAGAGAGAGAGGAGGAAGCAGGCTTCCTGCTGAGCAGAGAGCCCGATGTGGGGCTTGATCCCAGGACCCTGGGATCATGATCTGAGCCGAAGGCAGAGGCTTTAACCCACCGAGCCACCCAGGCACCCCTGGCACGGTCTTTATGAAAAGCCTTCATTTCATTTTCAAAATATATTACCTTCTATATGCTTTTTTAAAAAAATATTTTATTTATTTGACAGAGAGAAATCACAACTAGGCAGAGAGGCAGGAGGAAGCAGGCTCCCTGCGGAGCAGAGAGCCCGATACGGGGCTCGATCCCAGGACCCCGGGATCATGACCTGAGCCGAAGGCAAGGTCCTAACCCACTGAGCCACCCAGGTGCCCCCCACCTGCTATATGCTTTTTATCATGTGAAGAGCCATGAAGATATAAGAATAGATTACAAAGAAATGTATGGGTATACATAAAAGACTTATCAAAATCACATACAATAGGAATGCTGAAAGGACTGGTCAGACAAGGTTCATTTCTTTTCTGGAAGGATCTGTTCGACCCTCTCCGCTACTGGTTTACTGGTTACCAAGTCACCCAGAATTACACATAAATGTATAGAAATGAAATGTATATGCATTTTTTTTTTTTTTTTTAGTTAACCAATCTACTACATCAAGTAAGGAGCTTCTTCATTAAGAATTTCTATTATCGGGGCACCTGGGTGGCTCAGTGGGTTAAAGCCTCTGCCTTCGGCTCAGGTCATGATCCCAGTATCCTGGGATCAAGCCCCGCATCAGGCTCTCTGCTCAGCAGGGAGCCTGCTTCCTCCTCTCTCTCTGCCTGCCTCTCTGCCTACTTGTGATCTCTGTCAAATAAATAAATAAAATCTTTAAAAAAAAACAAAGAATTTCTATTATCGCACAGGCATGCATTCATATCTTGCTTTGTGACTCTCAGTGTTCCTGAACTAGATTTTTAAAAATCTCCAGGGAGGGGCGCCTGGGGGGTTCAGTTCGTTAAGTGTCTGCCTTCAGCTCAGGTCATGATCTCAAGGTCCTGGGATTGAGGCCCATGTCGAGCTCCTGGCTTAGCAGGGAGTCTGCTTCTCCCCCTTTCTCTGCCCCTCCCCCTGCTCCTTCTCTCTCTCTAATAAATAAATAAAGTCTTTTTAAAAATTTAAAAATATCCAGGGCAAGGATTGGTCTTTTATTTCCATACAAGAAATGTTGACCAAAAAATGCAATTCCTTGAATTTTTATCAATTTATCTTGAATGGATTTAAATATATTATTTATCATATTGGTTATGCTTCATCAAAATTCTTAGGGACAAAACAAAACACTTGCTAAGCAGTAGACACAGAATGAGAAATGAGAAAGTCCATGCTTTCCTCATCTAAACCACTGGTTTAGAGGTTTTGATCTTGTCAGTAAAAAAAAGTTTGACCACGCACCCCCAATATGTATATTTATTTACAAAGTATATACATGTACTACCATCACTAGCTAATATATCCAAAGTACAATATATATTTGAGTAAGCTTTGTTGTTAAAGGCAGTGTGTATAAATACATATTTTCAGTAACATTCTTGATCATTTCTTTTTTATTTGGGGGCTGACATCTTGTCAGGTCTCATTAGATCATCTTCATTTTTACTTTAGGACTTGTCCAACTAAATTATAAGGTAGCTTGTAGAAGTGTCAGCTAGCTCCACCATTTTCTTGTCTTTGCCTTGTGCCTGTATTATTACTTTTATCACCAATCCATTGTTCCTGGCCGGGAAATCTTCTTAAGCCCCTTGTCCCCCCTGCATGGGTTAGTTTATCTAGCTTTAGCTAACCTATGAACAATGGTCAGATGGCTGCAGGAGACTTCTGCAAAGAAACCACTTGGTGAAGATCATACCAAGAACCACGAATCCACTTAACCAGACACACGTAAACTGCAAGATGCTGAAAGCAAATGAAAGGAGTACGCCACTCTCAATTTCCATCAAATCAGGGATCTCATACGTTCCTCAAGATCCCTCATTGAGAATATGGCAGTGAGCTTCAGATATAAACCAAGTGAGGGCACCAGGGTCAGTCCATACATTAAGGATTGGTGGGGTTTAAGTACTTCCTTATATTTTGGATAAGGAAGATCGTAACTTGAATTTCTAATTTTTCTTCTCACCCTGCAAAGGATCATCTAGGTGCACCCCTATCTGGAGACTGCAAAGGTATAGTTCCTGATCAAATTCTAGGAGACTGGTTCTAATCTACCTAGACACATGATACTATGAGCAAAAACAGCTTTAAATACAAGAAGAGCCACTATCTCTGAAGGAGCTATGTGAGCCAAGTACTATACACTTATTACCTTGTTGGAGTCCTCAAAACCACCCCATTTTCCAGATAAGGAGACTGAGATTCCTTGAGTTCAGTGAGATTAAGCAACTTGTCAAAGATCATAAAACTAGGTAACGGGGTTAACATCTGAACTCATCGGGGCTGCCTGCTTCCAGAGCTCCTTCTCCTTTCGTGGTACCACTTCTAGAATGTTAGCAAATCAACATAAATGCATGCATACACATTCAATCGGTTTTAAGGAAAAATGTCCCCAGTTAATGCTGCTTCCCCTGGGGTTTCACTGAAGGCTTTAGGTTCTAAGTGTGAGCAGGTTCTGAAGCTTAGATAAATGGTACTTTTTTTAGTCAAGGTATTAGCTTGTTTTTGTTCTCTTGTTTTCTCCATTTCCATCTTGGTGATTCAGAGCTGCTGCCATTGAAGAAGATGTTTTATCTAAATTTAATAAGCCCTATTCGTGGGACACGAAGCCTTCCCTTATTCTTTTTTTTTTAAAGATTTTATTTATTTATTTGACAGAGATCACAAGCAGGCAGAGAGGCAGGCAGAGAGAGAGAGAGGGAAGCAGGCTCCCCACTGAGCAGAGAGCCCAATGCGGGACTCGATCCCAGAACCCTGAGACCATGACCTGAGCTGAAGGCAGTGGCTTAACCCACTGAGCCACCCAGGGGCCCTGCCTTCCCTTATTCTGAAGCCTTTCCACAACTGGAAATTTCATCTGCTAGAAGGCATAACAGCATGACCGAAGAACTAGTTTTGGACATCTCTAGACTGGAGGGCCTGTTTCTGATTTTTAACTTTGCTTTTCCAACCTGAATGAATAAGCTCTCTCGTGCTCCCAATGAGAGTCTTGCAATTTTTGTCCTCTACTCTTTCCATGGTAATCAGATCGATGAATTAAACCCTGAACTGCAAAACATATGCTGTCACTGTAACTTACGTGCCATGTTAGGGTGGTTTGGTCTGACCCTCTGGTTTACTGTCCTTTCTAAAACTCCTGCCAGCCCTAGATGGTCCGGGTATGCTGAGAGCTAGCATGCTGGTTCTCACTATGGGGCCTCTGATTTTCTCAGACGTCACTGATGGGGGACTAGTGGTAACAAAGAAGAGTTCAGTCAGTGTTCAAGATGAGTTACAAACTACACTTATCAACTCAATTGTGCTGAGGAAGAGAGCGAGAAGGAATCCACCCCTCCCCACTACCTCTGAAACGTCTTTCCTTTTTGTTTTTATTTTTTTCATCTTTATTTTCCTTCTCTTCTTCCCCTCTCCCCCACCTTCTGGATGTTTTTCTCTTTTCTTTCCTCTTTCTACTCTAGTAAGGTAAGGAAGGATGAAAGAATAGTAAAACATCATAAAGAGGAGATGAAAGAAATAAACGGGGGTGGGGGAGATAAAACACTAACACAGAGGCCAAGAGCTGCTGCCTCCACCAGACATTGGAACAGGCCAGGGTGCAAGGCAACTACAGGTGTTTACGCTCTGCCACTGGGTCAAGATGACCTGTTCTCTTGGGCACTGATTTTAAAGTTAGAGCTCAGCTTTTGCAGAGCAGATGGGTGATAATGACAGAGAAATGTGCAAGATCCACTGTTTGCTTCTGTCTAGGGTTTTAAAGGTAACCCTGAAAAGCAGAATGGGGGTTGGGAAGAAAAGCCCAGTGCTTCAACCCCCTCACTGCTTAAACAGGCAATGGTTTTGAATCCGTTCCTGGCTTTGTATACTTTCCAATGGCATATTTCTCTAAAAGGAAGCATAACTACATGTCTGTTTTTAAGGCTTCTGTAACCTGCCTTACACGGATTGCAACAGAACTATTTTTTTAAGATTTTTATTTATTTATTTGACAGACAGAGATCACAAGTAGGCAGAGAGGCAGGCAGAGAGAGAGAGAGAGAGAGAGAGAGAGAGAGGAGGAAGCAGGCTCCATGCTGGGAGCTGAGAGCAGAGAGCAGAGAGCAGAGAGCCCAATGCGGGGCTCGATCCCAGGACCCCGAGATCATGACCTGAGCCGAAGGCAGAGGCTTTAACCCACTAGCCACCCAGGCGCTCCATAATGGAACTATTTTAATTTTTATCACTGTGTGATATCGTTGGGGGAAGAGTATCAATCATTCCTATCATCTTTGTTTTATATGATTCTTCATAGTTTCCAAAGGGTCTTCACATCTTTTAGCCTAGCTGACCTTCAAAACAGCCCCATGAAGTAGACCAAGTGAAAGCTACATTACATTAGAAACCATAATAAGTGTCCTTGAAGAACAAGGCCCGCTATAGTCAGAGAGTCATCCAATGTCAGCGCTACAAGCACTCAGAGATCATCCACTATCACTCTTCATTTGACATTTTGGGGAACTAGAGCAGAAAGTGACTATACTCTGCATCTCCTGACTTTCATCATCCCCCATCCACTGACCTTTCACATATCTGTTGACCTACTCTGTCTTAGTCCAATAACATTCCAAAACGGATGTTCAAGGAGCAAAGAAGAAAATGCCAAAGGGCACCAGGGAAGAGCTAAAACAGTAAAGCAGTGAGCTTCCCAGCATAACTCAACACTACCAGGCACCTGGCACTTGTCTGCATGCTGAAGCCATGCAGAATTTCGAAACTGAACAGATCAGGGTTGGGGGAAGAGCAGAGCACTGTGATGGTGGCGACTGTGGTCTTCACTAGTCCCCTCCTTTGCGTTTCTAATTCACTCCCTCGTCTCACTTTGTTCTTACACACCTAGGAGGTGTCACTTTTTACCTCATTATGCTTCTTCTTCTTTGCTCTCTTTTCCCCCTTGCAGTCCATCCATTCTGTCCCCTCATTCTCCCTAATTGCTGAGCTACAGAGAAGGAACGTTCAGCAGAAAAGTTAGACATTTTTGTTTTTGTTTTTAAATAGGGTATTTAGGGGCGCCTGGGTGGCTCAGTCAGTTAAACATCTGCCTTCGGCTCAAGTCATGATTTCAGAGTCCTAGAATCAAGTCCCGCATCAGGCTCCTTGCTCAGTGGGGAGTCAGCTTCTCTCTCTGCCTGCCCCTCCCCCTGCTTGTGCTTGCTTTCTCTCTCTCTCTGACATATAAATAAATAAAATCTTTAAAAAATAGGGTATTTAATGCCCTTTTATCAAGCTCTAACAATGAGAGAATCTGTCCCTGTTGTAAATGCTACTCACTGCATGTTCTGGTTATGTGTATATAAATATGTCAAATTAATTTTTTTAAGATTTATTTATTTATTTTAGAAAAAGAGAGAGAGCATGCATGTGAGCAGAGGGAAAGGCAGAGGGAAAGGCAGAGGGACAGAGAGAACCCTCAAGCAGTCCATGAGTAGCTCAAAGAGCCTGACACACGGCTCAGGGCTCAATCCCAGGACCTTGAGATCATGACCCGAACCAAAATCAAAAGTCAGCCATTTAACTGACTAAGCTACCCAGACACCCCTAAAAATGTAAAATTATAAGCTGGTCAGGGCAAGATGACCTCCATGCCCATTTTCAAGTAAATATCACAATGCCACACATAGACTGAGGATGAGAAGAACCCGTGGTTTTTGATGTATTGCTAACCTCTCAGACTTCAGTCCAACGTACTTTCCAATCCCTTAACTTGGAACTGATTTTACTTTGTTCCTTTCAACAAATATGTTTAAAAGTGAGCCTGGTCAAACAGAAAAGGGTATTTTAGCTCTCCATCTCTTGATTGGTCGTATCTTGATAAACCCAATTTTCAAAGGCAAAGAAAAATCCCACTTGTATAGTTTTCCATTCTATTACCATTAAACATTACCCGATTCTCCCACTGAAAGGGTCCTACTGAAAGGGTCCTACACTGACTTTGTTTCCATGAGACAAGCACATGTGGTAAAAAATATGTTGGAAAAGCTTTGCACTACACTGCTGAAATCACAATTGCTGATTCTGTACTACAGTATGTATTAGAAAAACCACAGTAGATACAAAAAGGAAACGGCATCATTTGGGGATGGAAAAAATGCAATGGATAAAAGCCATGCAATTTAAATCTTAGTCACGTGACAAAAGCTCTGTTCCCCCCACAGCAGCAGAACTCGGCACAAATAAATGGCAGTCCTAATGATTGCTGGTAGAAGAGAATCTCTATGAACATGAGTTCTTTCATTCAGCAAATATTTATTCAGTGCCTGCTGTGTGCCAAGCATAGGTATACCTCTGGAGTGTGTTCAATCGCAGTTCTGTGGGACACCTTACTTCAGAGAAGTTTCACTGCACTACCTTGACATGATGGCCCTTCTAGGCACAACCCAGAACAACTAATGACAAGTGCGGATCTCATACACTAAGCCACATTTTAGAGATGTAAAACAAAAACCAACAAGAGAAGTGGGGGGGCACCTAAATTCGCAAGGCCCTACTACTTTTTGCTTTATAGGTATAATCCTCTTTGTAAAAGCAAAGCTACCAGGCTAATGGCCAAAACCCTACAGAAACTCGATGACTAAGTTTTTGACTCCTTCGTACCCACTTGTGTGTTATGGGTATAAGGTCATTAGACCATAAGCTCCATGAGGATGGCAATTGTGTGCATTTTGCTCACCACTCTATACCCAGTGCCTAGCATTCAGTAGCTGGTGAGTAAATATTTAATGAGTGAAGGAAAGCATAGAGGAAGGTAGTCTCAAGTTTCATATACATTTATTGGTAATATAATAAACACTAAAATGGCCCTACTGGTTTTACTTTATTAAAGAGCCAACATTGCCCTAGATGCCAAATATCCTTTTATTTATCAGCTTAAAAGAACTCTCTACTGAAATGTGTTTTCCCCTGTTTGATGTCTATGAAATGCTGTTCATTTAGGTGGTAATTGGCCTTTTTAGTCTTTAGTTAAATTACTGTGCATTCACAGTGCAGCACAGTTTGGCAACATTTTTCCATCCAAAACTCATAGACTGCTATAAATAGATAATAATTCACTTCCATGATAGAGTTAGCGTTGCTTTGATCTCCCAGGCCTTCTCTCCTCCCCAGGAAAACACAGATGCTTTGCATCCTGAAGGAGCTCAATGGCCTCTTATGTTTGTGGGATGATTATCACTATTTTGTTGTAGTTTGAAACATATAGGGACCCATATTACTAGTCTATTTTTATGCCTTTCACACCTTCTTATAAAGGAACATCTTACAAACTGGATGAATCACCCATGAGCACGGGCAGGCATAGAAAAAAAAGCACAAGATAACAGTCTCTCTAAAGGAACATGGGCCTAAAGAAAAAATCAGATATTGGTTCACAAATAAAAAGAATCCTTTACAAAATCCTATGCCCACTCTTCTGGTTCTCTGTCGGATGTCGGAGGAGAGAGAGTCCAAAGGGAAAAGGGAACTTGATGAAGATCAACCCCGGAAGCTATGAGAATGATCTAGTGGCAGAAGAGCTGACTCTGGGGAAGACCCATAGACCTCTCTCTGGTGGGGCTGTCCCGAGTATTTGTCAACTGAGAGGATCTAGAACCCACCAGGCTGAGAGGGGTTAAAGTATTAGTATGCACCAGCATACATTCTCTCAATCACATTAGACTTTCAAATTCCGAGGTCTGGTTTGCCTTTTATAAGGAATAATATTGGTTTAGAATGCTGCTCAGAGCCTGCTCCACAAACCTGAAAGACCAGGTTATAGTACCTCATTTTCTTTCGCTGGTGCCATGCCTTGTCCCTCCCCCGTGTAACTAAAAGCCACTTCTTAGATGTTGGCAAACAGCACTGAGGAAACTGAGAGAATATTTTCTGTGGACTTAACTTTCCTGGAAATAATTATCAGTGATGGAAAGCAAACTCTTCGTAACAGAATACAACGTCATTAATTTGTGCTCCACTAATGCAAAATTTGTGCTAATTCAAACAGACCGAGGCTGACTGGAAAAGAAGGGTCTGCTATGCTCAATAAATCAACCTCACAATTAAGGTTGTGAGGGAAGAACAGGGAGAGCAACTAGTTTCAGGACTTTAGAATTAGCCATCTCCGTGCACTGTGCCATCGTAATTATGAATCTTTTGTTTAGATGAAAAGGCATCTCTCTGGAAGATAGCTACTCAGTAGTACCCTCTTCACCCATTTTGAGCTATCTGTGGCATTACAACAAGCAAAACTACTTTAAAAAGTTCATTCTTTATTCATCATACTGACTTCCTGCACTTATTTTGAATTAGGGAACTTCTATATCCACTTCAGTGTGGCTTGTTACTCGCCGATGGTCAGAATCACTCTGAAGGACCTGTACGTACAAGTCTTATGGTAGGTCATTAAATGACTCAAAAATATGGTGCAGGCCTTCTGACAAGTTCAGTCACTTCCTGTCGGATCTAAAGAAGTTACAAATTCTTAATACTTTGGGTTACATCAAGCTGTAAAATGGGCGGGGTGGGGGGGACTTCCATGCCCTGAGGTCATAGCCTATGCACCAGAACAAACAAAATAAAAGGCAGAGCCACAACCTTCTTGGGAAACCCATAAAGTAAGTAGGAAACATTCAGTCATTATGAAACAGATATCAAATGAAAGCCCAACAAAGTAGCATTGCTGTCCAAAGGAAATATTCTCAGTGGTGGTTACTCCTCACACCTCCATACTGCTCTCATCTTACTCTGTGAGCATGGCTCACTGCCTTAGAGGCCCAGGCGCCTTGTCACAAGGACACATCTGACCATGCAGATTATATTGTGAGCTCCTGGATTCGTACACATCTCCCTTAAGCACAGCACACAGAACTAGCATATCACTGATGGGTATTCCACTAATTTCACTTGGTTTCAGGTGCTAAGACTCCCTCTTTTCATATATAGAATTGTAAATCAGAACAATAAGATTTTTTTAAAAAAAGGCTCCAAGATTTCCAGTTTCTGTAGAAACCTGGAAAATACCAGAACTACCAAATGTGTCCACTTAAGAAAATTTGGGACACTAACATTGATAGGGGTCCACAAGAATACTGAATAAAATAATCATAGGTGAATGTTCCAAAGTGAAATGCTAGCTGGTAAATTTTATAGGGAAAAAAATTCTGCGAAGTGGTTTTGGGCAAGAAAGTCTGTACTCCCTTTTACAACATGGGTCTCTCTTCATCAACTGGGTTGATCAGCTGTGGCATCTCTGTCATTGGTGTTAAGGGGAATAAGAAGGTCCACAGTCCAAAAATCATCTACAACTGGACCATAAGCTTGTGACTCTTAAAATGAGAAATTTTACTTTTAAAATTATGCCTGGCTTGGGCAACTATTTAAGGTAGCTGGCAAACACAGGGCACAAACCAATTGCTGGGCAGGGCAAGGCAGCCTGGGGTGGCTCCGGTTTGGGAAGGCTTTTCTGTGGAAAATCATAAACGGTATAATCTATACCTGGATAAAACCAAGCACAGACTATGAATTTTCTAAATTTTCTAAATAAATACTAAGAAACAAATGTAGTCATAACATAAATTCACTACTTAATGCCAGACTATTGTAATACATTAACATTTTTTTAAAGTTTGTGATCTTTTATTTGAAAAACCATTTTTTTGACTATGTCTACAACAGCAACAGCAACCACCCTGTCATTTTCACTGAATTTCAGGGCTTCTCTTCCTTTTGGAAAAGACAAGTGGACATCTGTACCTACAGGAGCTTTTTTTTTTTTCCTTTTCTCCCCCTAGGGAAGCATTTTAATCATCTCATGGTACTGACTCTTCATTTTCACTGTCCCATATGAACATTGCTCCAAACGTAAGTGACCCCGGCTGATACCTGGAAATGTTATTTTCTTTGTTAATGCAAATTACAGCAAGAGGGGCTGGATTTTTTGACTCCAGGAAACTGCCCCCACAGACAGCTCTGAGAATCTAGGCAAGTCAAGAGAGCCCAAGCATCACAGGGCACTCCTACACACATTTTAGAGGACCCCTTGGCTGGAATTACACCAATCTAAGTAAGTGTTTCAGAGTTAGAACATCACTCAGCGATGATATAAAAACAACTCTCCTAAATTGGAATCATATTCACAAAACATCTGGAAAGTTCCCCAAAGGAGAAGTGATTACCCAAAAGTATTGCTAAATAGATGGAAGAGAAGATGCTGACTTATATCATAATACAAAAATCAGTCAGTTTCCATTGTCCTAGACAAATCAACAGATGTGCTGTTTACCTTTAAGGAAGCCTGGAATCTATTTTAATTCAGCCTTGAAACCCAGACATTCTTAGGTAATAAGTACAGATATTTAAATTCCATAACAACCACCCAGTGTTTACAAACATTTATTTCTTTATAGCTTTCTCATCCACAAAATGTATATTTGGTTACAAAGAGGAATTTTGAGGGTTCAGCTGTACTTTCACAAATGTTATAACATCAGTGTTCCTTCAAGCAAGTGGTAGCCCTATAAAAAACGATCTTTTATTGTCTAAGCTTTGCTTGGTGGCATGGGCCAAAAGAAAACAGAGCTGTCTGGGTCTTGCTCCTCTACTGTCCTTATTACACGTTTACATAAGATAATATATTAAATAAATAATACTATATCGTGTAATAAGATATTAAATCATAGGCTCCTCTGTCACTACTCTGTCCTGAAAGGAAGTGATGTTCAATACATTCTTAATTTAAAAAGATCCTCCATAATCAAATTGAGAAACAAAAAAAGGAACCTCAGATGAAAGTCCAAATCACTTTGGCGTTAAAAATGACTGTTTTACAAGCAATGTGCCAAACATGTGCCTCTTCCCAGGCTGCCCATTAGCGGTGTCATCTCCCCGTCATGGAAGAAGGAACCTTTGGATCTGTCTGTAACTCATCTCTTTACCTCCCTCCCCACACACAGTCTCCTCTTGTTCTGGTGCTCCCATGCCTCTGTTCTGTGTCTCCTTACATCCTTCCTGCTACTAATCTAATTCACATCTGTAGCGTCTCTCTTTTGGAATATTTAAAATTAGCCTCCTAACTGTTTCTCATCCCTATCCTTGCCATCCCATCCTATATATAAGCAGCCAGAGTCATCCCTGAATGACACGATTACTCTGCTGAAAATCTTTCAATGCCAATTCGCTGCTTTGGGGCGGGGGTGGGGGGGTAAACTCCGGCCCCCATCTACCATTTTATCTCCCACTATCCTCACTAGAGCTCAAGCCACACAGGGTTACAGTTCTCCCCTGAAAAGCAGGCGCTGTTCTGTCTCCTTGTATTTGGCTTAGAAAGTTTTTTGGACACATCATGCATACCTTCTTCACATCCTCACTTTTGAATGTTGAAATTGAGTCTGAAATGTCCACAGATTCAGCTTAAATGTCAGTTCTTCAGTGAAACCTTCCCCCAGCGTGTGCAACCAGACCTGGTTTCTCTCGCTTCCAACAGTGTTGTTTATACATCTAACGTAGCGCTTACTATGTTCTTTGTCATTCCTTTGTGCACACGTCCCATCATCCCTTACCAGACTATACACTCACTGGTTGAAGATACCATGTATTACTCATCTTTGTACCTCCACAACCTAATCTGATACCTTGCTCAGAGTTATGTGCTCGATAAATGTAGAATTCAACTGAACAGACCTTATTTCAGCCCGATGTAACTGAGAAGCATGACTGTCAGGATTTATAATAAATTCTATCTTTAACTACAGCTGTGTTGTTATAATTGCTGCTTATTTAGAGAAAATACTGAATGCATCTTTCAATCAAGCTTTGAAACTATAGTAACTATTCTAAGTTTGAATTACCTTATTAAGAAAAGAAGTAGAACAGCAAGAACACTGAAATCTGTAGTAAAATAATGGCCATGAAGAAAGCCCTTTTACAGTAGATTCAGCTGAACAAGTTCAGCCAATAAACCACAAAGACAGTCTTTTTTTTTTAAACACAGAATATAAAAAGGGCAATATTAAGCATATTAAGGAAAACTAGCTAGGAGACACTGGGTAGAGCCTTAGTTCTTCTCAGTTAGTAACTGCTCCCTGCTGCAGCTGGATCTGGATCTTCTCCCACAGAAGGACTGAGTAGATTTGATCCCGCTTCATTTCCAAGTCTGACAAAATCATAACTTGGAAATGGCCTAACTACTGGCAATTGTTAAGCACAGTAAATCCCTTCTCCTTCTCTAACCCCCTCAGATGTCGTACATTCACAACATTTGTTTGAAACCAGATGTTTTGTGGAAATTAACACATTCCTATCAAAAGCATATCAACATATAAGCAGCACTTCTTTCCCGCCCCCCCCCAACCATTATATTGAACATTCTGCTTAATCCCCAAAGGGTTTATTCATTACACAGGCAGTCACTGCATAGTATGTATGGCCGGGGGAATGACAAGGAAAGTAGGGCTCAGAATAGGGTGGGATACATTCAGGAGCGAATATTCCCACAGCTGAGAATTAAAGACAGGATAGAGGCCATATCTCTCAAAAGGACTGTTAAAAAAAGGATTTTATTATTTGAGAGAAAGACAATGTGTGTGCATGCACAGGACTGGGGTGGGGGTAGGCAGAGGGAGAGGGAGAAGCTGACACCCCACAGAGCAGGGAGCCCGACAGGACAGGGGGCTCAATCCCAGGACCCTGGGATCATGCCCTGAGCCAAAGGCAGACACTTAACCGACTGAGCCACCCAGGCGCCCTTCAAAAGGACATTTTCAAACTTGCTAAATATAACGATACAAAGATTGTCACAATCCCCAGCCCAAAGCTTCATCCCTGGGGAAAGGGGGTGAGGTCCTGTTTCATTTGTTGAATTCAAGTTTTACTTCTGTGTCAATACAGCCTCTCTACATGATTTCATTAACAGAATTATTAAGGATAATTCACTAGATATTAATAAATGGCACAACATGAAAACATGATCTGGGATTGCTTACCTGAAACTTTGCCCCCCCCCTTGCCCAAGGTGTTCAGCCAACACAGGTAGATCATTTCTGACAAACTATCACACACTCACACGACCTTCTTAAGACTAGGAGCTATAAAACTTCACGAAATGGCCACCGCTCTCTTATAAGCAGTAAAAAATAAATAAATAGGTGAACACCAGTGCCACTGTGAATGAAGTTTCCCTCATGAAACAATTTCAATAGACCCTTGTGGCACCAGATGCTTGTAAGTTGCTACCGTGCACTACAAGTAATACACAGGATCTTGGGCTATTTCTGGTTTATTTCTGGTTCTCCATCTCATCTGCAGAATGAGGATGTGTAAGTTTTTCTGTGGGAGCACTTTAAAAAAAAAAGGTATATTTATCAATTTGAGAGAGTGAGAGAGAGAGAGAGAAGGGGAAGGGGCAGAGGGAGTGGGGAGCCCAATGAGGGGCTCAACACTGATCCTGAGATCATGACCTGAGCTGAAACCAAGAGGCAGACACTCATCCAACTGAACCACCCAGGCACCCCATAGTAGCAGATTTTAAACTTTTCATTTTTTTTTCAGATTTTATCTATTTGTGACAGAGAGAGAGCACAGGTAGGGGGAGCGGCAGACAGAGCAGGCAGAGGGAGCCTAATGATCCAGGACCCTGGGATCATGATCTGAGCTGAAGGCAGTCACTTAACCAACTGAGCCACCCAGGAGTCCCCATTTTTTTTTCAATAGCAGACCTTAACAGCTACAACTAGAATATCTTAAACATTTTGTCTACCTAAAACCTCTCATAAGAATGAAGTATGTCCGGGCACCTGAGTGGCTCAGTGGGTTAAGCCGCTGCCTTCGGCTCAGGTCATGATCTCAGGGTCCTGGGATCAAGTCCGGCATCAGGCTCTCTGCTCAGCAGGGAGCCTGCTTCCCTCTCTCTCTCTCTCTCTGCCTGCCTCTCTGCCTACTTGTGATCTGTCCCTGTCAAATAAATAAATAAAATCTTTAAAAAAAAAAAAAAGAATGAAGTATGTCCATCCTTTGTCAAATGACAGCTGATGCAGTTACACAGCAAAAAGTTCCTTGATCTAAAATTATAAATAGAAAACAAAATATAGATATGTCTTACCTTAGGTTATGTCTAGGTTCCTCCAAATGAAATCACTTCTGCAAATGAATTCTATTTTCCTATGATTTATCTGTCCAAAAATCTGTTACCTTCATCTCTCATTTCCTTTGCATAGGCCGTGGCTCCTGATACTTGAATTACCTTATGCGTCCCCCCCCTCCGTACACAAGGACGGCGGTATACTAAGGGAACTCGCTCTCTTATTCGAACATTTATTTTGATCGATGCCTAAATCCCCCACAGCTACTTAAGGTATGCAGAAGTGTGAAAAATTTAGCTCAGGTCCTTAAGGGACTACCAGCCTAAGTAAGGGAGAAAATCATGTGAAGAATTAAGCACACAGCAAAGCAAGATAAATAAGGTGCTCTAACAGAGGGACCAGCCATAGGTAATAAGCTCACACAGGAACAAGCAGTAACTCTGGGGGTTTGGGGAAAACCCTGGGTGGATCCTTTGGGAAACAGAAGAACTCTGCTGTGTGACACTGGAGAGCCATGAGTATTTACTAAGTTATTTGCCTGGGAAATAAAAAATGTTCTTTCTGGAAGGTCTTCTCAGTCTCAAACTTAAAAGGGGATACACCTTAGGCAAGAGACAGAATGGCAGCCATCAACTCTGACACTTGACAAGGTGGCAGAATGTCTGCTCTATCAGGCCTCGTCATCCTTTTCCTCTCACCTCTCTGACCTCGGACACAAGCCTACAAATGACGCTTGGGTGCCCTGGTTAGCCTGACATCCCGGAGACTCCGGACATGACTAACTCGTGGGCAGGCATCTGCAGCCGTTTGCTGGTTTCTCTTTCACAACATCATTAATTTGCCCTGTTGCCACGACGAGTCTGTGGTATGTGGGGCCTGGATATGTGAAATGACAACTTCAGGTGCTGGCAACATTCTTGGGCAATCCTATTAGGAGACAAGAGGCACGGACAATGTATCCAGCAATGCTGCCATTCATTTTACAATAATTACAGGCAGTATATGAATAAAAAAATGGAAAGGTATTTTTCTAACAGACTGTGAAATGCCTCTCTCCTGAAAACAGACTTCTGATGATGTGCTATTTGTTTCAGAAAAAGAAGTTTTAAAGTAGATCGAGAGCAAAAACAAGATACAATGCCTAAGGTTCTAGTTTTCATTACCGTTTACCTCAAATTTGAAAAAGATAATGTGACCATAAAAGACCTGTATACAATTTTAAAAAATACTTTAAAAAAACCTCCCTTGCTTTTCAGATACTCAGATCCCCAAATCCCAAATGCAATCAGAGACATAATCTGGATAATTTATTATTTTTCTTAAAAAAAAAAAAAAACCCTTCTGATTGTAAGAAATGTAAGCATGGTACAACAGACATAATCCATGTCCGAATACATCCAGTTCCTTCTTAAAATTCCTTTTTAATCTCTATGAGAAACATGCCAGTCATGGATATTTATCCTCCGTTTATATAGCTGTTTCTTGTTTTATGGTTAAGTTGCCCAAGAACGTCACCTTGCAAAAATGAAAACTAAAGCAATAAATTTGATCTAAATTACTTGGAAATTTGGAATCTGTTTCCTTAATTATAGTTTCTAAGGAATGGACTAACTTCTCACCCCTGAAATGCCTCCCCTTTTCACCAGGTGTAGAGAAGAGCAGAGCTGGGGCTTTTATCTACTGACCCTTTATGGGGAAGCCTTCCCTAAGCCCTTGCAAAAGTCAGAGTAGATTTTGGCCACTTGTACCTGACTGGAAATCTGAAGGCTGAACTCTTATCCCATGTAAACTTGCTGGGATGAGATGCGGATGTGGCACAAAGCAATTCAAAGCTCGGGGTGGGGGGGGTTGTCCCTGAGGAGATGATCTGTTCTGAAGGGACTATGGGGATTCAGAGTATCAACCTGGACCAAGAGCATAGCTGTGAAGAAAACAGGCACATGAGGGAGATGGCATGCTGCAGGATTCCAAAAGGAAAGAGGATCCAGGAGAAGCTGAGTAAAGATTGGAACTTAGGGATTGCAGGTGTGAGGGATTTTGGACTACTGAGTTGAGTAACTGAGTCCCTGCATGAAGAGAAGACTTATTCAGGGTGTGTGTGTTTTTCCTGTGAATGGAGGCCAGGGGATGCCGGTTGAGTTAGGAGAACAGATAGCTATAAGAAACTTTCCCAGAAGAGCGAGCGATGTCACTGGAGGAGAAAGCAGTATAGGCAATGGCTGGGAACACAGACTACAGAGCCAGATACAATCAGGTTCAAATTCAGATATGGTCATGTATTAGCTATGATTCAGCAAGTGACTTAACCTAAGTCCTGTTTTTCAATAGCTGTGGTAGAAGTGAAGTACCTTCAACATCACATATAATTGGCAAGATGAAATGAGGTGACTTACATAAAATACTTCGGATAGGTCCAAGACAAACACACAAAGAGAAGTTATGAGTGATTACTATAATTAGGAAACTTAACTAGCAGTATGTTGGAAGCCACGTTGGAGTAAAAGAGAAATCTAAGATAAGAATAAAGGTCATACATCCATATGTGTGTGTGTGTGCGTGTGTGTGTGTGTGTATTTGCTTTGGGTTTCACTTCAGGCTTGTCTCACAGATTCTGTTACTATGGTTGAATAGCTCTAAGGGTATTTATTCTTCATTTTAGAGAAATATGCCAAAAAGGTGACACAAGGCAGATAACTTGGGTGTTGAGACTTTATGTTACAAAATGACTGTTCTATTACAGGGTGCCCTGGAATGTTGTGCTTCCTAACATGAAACTAATAGAAATACATTTTCCTACTTTTATAGAGGCCTTCTGTTGTGAAAATTGCAGTGACAGTCCCAGGGAATGTCAGAAGACCTGTGTTCTAACTCTAGTTCCAACTTTGTACCAGGGACGGCTGGTTGGTACTAAAAGTTCTAGTACCCGTTCTATCTTGGAATCTATAGGCGCTCTGGCCCAGCCAATTCCAGAAGTCTAATGTAGGCAGTGAGAGAAGCTGCGGTGGTAGCAGCTTCAAAGGTTTCAATAATGGGGAGCCAGTTAAAATTGTTAAAGAGTGGGTGGATGGGAGTCAGTTGTAAAGCTATGTATCTTACCACTCCTCAACTTCTAAGGGCTCAGACATTACTCAGAGGGTAAGTTTAATCACTGCTGGTTAGTGTGGCTTTCTACAAAGAATAAAGCACTAAGTATAGGCCATTTTTTACTTCTGGCACTTCAACTAAAGCGATGTGGTAACTAGAGATGGGGCAGTGGGTTTAGAGGTGTTTGAAAAGTAAATGGTTTACTTAACTAGTAGTGAGTTCCCAGTCAATGGAGATATTTGGAGAGGAATTAGATGCCCATTTCCTGGGAGATTTTAAGAGAAATTCCAGTAGCTGATAAGGGTGGGACTGGAGGATACGTAAGGATTCCTTCCAGCTTGAGCTTCTTCAATTGTTTCTAGAACCTATCCCAAGAGATCAACCCTATGTTAACTTGCTTTCTAAAGTGTTCTGGATAAGGACCCCTACCCCCTAGATTGGTCTAACTCCAGTTGGCTTTAAACTACCCCTCTCACTACCAGTCGGAATCAGAAACTTATAATAGCTCAAGTACAGCTGCAGTGGGGAACGATGACAAACATAAGCTGACAGAAGCGGACAGAAAGGAAGAGAGTGGAAATGGTCATTGGGATCAAGTTGCTACAAAGTAATGAGGCTGTTTTCTATTTATTTGCCTTGATGTGGCTTGGTAAACTACGGCTGAGGACAATTTCAAAAGGGAGAGACAAATGCGGAAGGTTAATTATTACAAACCAGTGTGTCAAGTTGTAATCACAGAGGCCTGAACAAAGTGCTGAGTGAACACAGAGGCTGACCAACTTTCCTCTGGGAGTGTCAAGGAAATTTCATAGAAGTAATAAGCAAGCTGCATCTTGAAGGATAGGTAGTGACTGGGTAGAGGTGGAGAGAGGCGTGGCTGGCAGAGAAAAAAAGGTTCAAAGCCAGAGAGACATGAAAGACATGTATTTGTGAATAATTGTGCATGGCTGGAGTGAGAGGTTCGAGACTTGAAGGCCATGCTTTTTTTTTTTTTTTTTTTAAGATTTTACTTATTCATTTACAAGAGAGAGAGTGTGTACAAGCAGAGGGAGCAGCAGACAGAGTGAGAGGGAAAAGCAGGCTCCCTGCTCAGCAGGGGGGACTCGATCTCAGCACCTGGGATCATGACCTGAGCCGAAGGCAGTCACTTAACCGACTGAACCACGCAGGCATCCCGAAGGCCATGCTTCTTAAGGATAAGAGTAGGGACACCTGGATGGCTCAGTCAAGTGTCTGCCTTTGGCTCAGGTCATGATCCCGGGGTCCTGGGATTGATCCCTGTGTCAGGCTCCTTGCTCCACGGGGAGTCTACTTCTCCCTCTCCCTCTGCCCCTCCCCCACTCGTGCTCTTTCTCTTTCAAAAAAATAAATAAGGTCTTTAAAAAAAAACCAAGAAGGATGGGAATATGACATGGGGAGAGAGGCAGGGGCAGGCAGAGGGTGATGGCACTGTAAGGCATTAACTTCACTCTAACTGAACTAGAGCTTTTGGAATGACTTTGGTTTTTACCCTAAGCAAGATGGAGACAGAGGGAGACTTCTTGTCTCAGGCATAAGGATTAACAGTAACTGAGGAGAGTTCCATCCTGCCAATGGGTGTGGTGTTCATAGTCAGCATGGCTACTGGGATAGAATTAACTATTTGGGAGAAAGCTCAGTGTTGTGTATTCCAAATGTAGCATGTTTCCTATTGCTGAGATGAGGCTGAAGTTTTGGGTGTGGTACAGGGTCATCCACATGCACTTATCTGAGCCCCCTTGTGAGTGGGTGCAGTCTATGTTCAGCTAAACGAGGCAAACTGGTGTAAATGGGGTTTGAACCCATGACCTCATTAGCAGTGTAGTCTAACCAGCCGCTCTGTGTAGTTATTTACTGTTCTTATATGCAACAACCTCTCTGCTCATTTCTGAGGCGTAGCAGACTTCTCCCAACCTAGGTAAGTAAATCAACCCCCCTTAGCTAGGGAGCAACAGAAGGTCATCTTAGAAGAATGGCTTTGGTTTAAAGGAACCTGAAGAAGTTTTTTTTTTTTTTTAAGTTTTTCTTTTAATTCCAGTATAGTTAGCCTACAGTGTTATATTAGTTTCAGGTGTACAATAGAGTGATTCAAAAATTTAAGAGACTCTCCTCCTATCCTCAGTGAAGTAGGAGTAGTGGGAACTTTCTAAGTCAGCTTTGTGGACCATAAAGAGCAGTTCTAAAAAGTAGCTGGGTAAAGCAACAGGAAGTTGAGTTCTGGGCAATCTCGTTAATTAAAGCTTCTGACGAATTTATTTTTATGGCTTTTCCTAATCTTTTCTTTCATCACTGGAAAGGGCACAAAAGTTGGCATATCAACATCTAAACTTAAAAATGAGGGCTAAAAATGGGGATAATATCATGCTGATCTAATTTGAATGACGAAGCCTATAGTTCCAATATGTTTATTTACAGGATAGTTTCATGAGCTGAGGTTAAAAAGTTCAAAATTAATAAAAATGAGCTTTCTGAACATGAGACAAGTTGTAAATCTATACTTGCATGACTTTACTGCATTTTCCTCACTTTTAAATTTTAAACATGTGGAAAATGCAAATTTGATGCTAATCATTAGAGCCTCATTCTCAATAGAATGTATTAAACACCATTTCCCATCTCTAAAAATTCTTAGCACCCATGAAACTCTTGTTCCAATAGAACTTTTTAAAAAGTTACCATTTGTCCATGCCTATTTTATTATATAGTAAGGGTTCTTAAATTTCTTTTGTAAAGAAGCAGCCCAGATAATGTGGCTCTTTAGAACAAGACTTTTATATTGAATATTTGTTCTTTACTTAAAAAGTGAGAGAGAGTGGCGCCTGGGTGGCTCAGTGGTTTAAGCGTCTGCCTTGGACTTAGATCATGGTCTCAGGGTCCTAGGATCGAGCCCCACATCGGGCTCTCTGGTCGGTGGGGAGCCTGCTTCCCCCTCTCTCTCTGCCTGCCTCTCTGCCTACTCGTGATCTGTCTCTCTCTGTCAAATAAATAAAATCTTTTTTAAAAAGTGAGAGAAAGGTAAAAAAAAAATCTGGAAGTTGCTTCTACAACAAATATATCTACGACTCTAGATAGAGGGCTAACAGTAAGTGTTTAGCCTTTAAAGAACTAAAAACTGTTATCAATGATGAAAAGGGAAGTTTTCCAAAGGCTACTATTTTGGATATCCACATCTTAAGTAGTTTAAAGTTTGAAGGAAGGGCAAAGAATATGGAGGAGGGCTTTCTTTCTTTGCCTTTAAAGGAAATCTTTGAAAAAGTATTTTCTCATGCTTATAAAATAGGAACTGAAAATTGAGTATTATTCGCTGCACAATGCCCCAACATTCAATTATTTTAAAGTACTCAAGTTACTACCAACATTGTCCCCTAGAAGTGGTAAGAACATATTATTTGTATGATACTCTAGACTGGAATCATTGCCTCCAGTGTTTATTGATATAAGCATCTTATTCTTCCAGGACACTAAGATACAAATCTCTTCTCTCACACTTTCAGTTCCTCATGATTCAAATATGTTAGATCCTTATAAGTAGACTCAATATTTATTTTGTAAATGTTCAGACAAAAGTAAATATATTGTTAAATGCCTCAGTATGATTTTAGACCGCATCTAATATAATAATGATTTCATATAATATTTGTGTTCTAATTTATCTTTACCACTTCAGTCTTTCATCTGAAAAAAAATGAAGAATATCTCAAGCAATGATTCTCAGAAAAGGAAGTAGATATCAATTTACTGAACTGAAACAAAATATGAATTCATTTCCATGGGACAAGAGAGAAATGGAATCTAAACTATTAATTTTTAATCTTCTTCATTTGCCAAGCATCAGAGCTATAACCCAACTGGTTCTAGTTACTCTTTGGTGAACTCTGTGTGTGCATGTGTGTGCTTACACACTCTTTTAAATGTGCTCTATTTCTGAGGTTTTAATTTTTTCCATAGTAAGTTCAATTTTCCCTTCAAAATACATGTTATGAACCTCTCAAAAAATGCAGTACCTTGTATGTGGTACTTTGATATTAACAATTGATACACATCCCTGGAATTTAGGACCTTTTTGTCCATATAGGACAAAAACAAACCAAAAAACGGTAGTGTTTTGCTTTTACTCAAGTTGAAAAGGGATGGGACAGATTACATACTTTCATAAATTGCTTTAAATACGGTTCTACTTTTATTACAGACACAGAGTATCTGTTCATCCAGTGCCACCTCTGACTCTTTGGCAAAAACCACTTCCTATCTAGGACCATAAGTATTTATATAACTTATCTCTTCTACTATATCATAAATTCCTAAGGCAAAGTTTAGACCAGATTTGCAGGATGGACTGTTTAAACACGATTAAAGGGGAAACGGCAACCTCCCAGGAACAAAGCCATGAAGTTTATAGATAGCTTAAGAATAGGGTCAATTTCTTGTAGTTTACCATCTTATGAAATGCAAGAACCCAGAGCTCTGACGTCGCAAAAGCCTATTTTCAGCTTCTCTCGCACCTTCACCTTTTTACAGATGGCCTTTTCTGCTTTTCTCCTCAAAGGCACTGTGCCTGTGGCCCTTAAAGCTGAACACAGGGATTCCAACTGGAGATCTGAAGATCTGAGAGATAGGATAAGGAACTGGAGTCTGACATACTACACTGAATTTCTGTGATAGTAGGTGCTCTATGAATCCCGATAGTTCCCTCTAATTCAGGAGCCATTACCCATACTGGGAATGGTTATTGCTCTTTAGTTTCTCCTTCCACATTCTGCTGGCCATTTTTTAGCCACATCTCTGTACATATAGCACAACCATGGAACAATGAAAGAGTGCATTAAACTAGTGGCTAAAAAGAGGCTTCTAGATTTCCACAGTTTATACTGAGTCATGCCACCTTATGAATAATTTTGAGTAGAGGGTACAAAATGATCTAGGTTCCAAACTACACCTTAAATTAAATGTTTATGCGACCTGAGAAACACTTAGACACTGAAACCAAGAAATTGTACAAGTTTTAGAAGTCAGGCCTGCCTTTTGTAAAATTGCAACAAAATGTAGACTGCAAATTAAGCTAATTAATTGTGCATACTGTTTTTGATACATCTAATTTATTTCTCCAAAAAGTGTATTTTAGCTAGGACTCTTGCCACCGACACTTGCCAAAACTGGTCTGGCCTAAGCACCTCCAGAATGAGCCCCATGACAACAGTGTACTTAGAAGTGACTCAGGTATAGCTTTTCTTTTCATGAGAAAAATCGATCTGGGTGATGCTATCATAAGCACTAATATTAAATGAGGGGGGGTTGTTTAAACCCCCTCATTATTCTCAATGAGCCAAGTCCAGTTACCTAAAATAATCAAGAATAACAATGATCACAAAATAGTCCACTCTGAGAAGGAAAAATATAATTATGCTGCTTACAATGGTTTTAGCCTATTACTGCCTTAGAAAATGACTTATTATAATACTAAATATAAAAGCGAATTTGGTTTACAACAAAGCTAGTCACCCAGAAGAACCCAATCTAGCCAGGGCCTTTGAAAATAATAAAGTAGGTCTGTCAGCTATTTCTAATAGCTCAAAAATCCTAATAGAAAATGAACATTTGTAACACAGAAACAATCGTTCTTTCTCACACACACACACACACACACACACACACGCACACACCCCTCACTCACACAAAACAAACTCCAAAACAAAACACACCACCTTTTATGTGGTCCCCCTGTTCCTTAGTAAGGAAAAAACCTCCATTGTTATTTTCTCAGAATTAAGTAATGCAACAAAGTGGCATAGTTCAGAATCAAGCTCCAGACGCTGCCCACGCACCTGCATAATCACTTCACCACTGAGAGGTCTAAATCCAATAAAGTAAATGAGAAGAAAAGAAAGTCTTTTAAGCTTGATGACAGACCACATTTCTGTTTTACAAAATAAGAACACCTCTATTATTCCCTCATATGTTCTGGAAGAATTACCACCAACCTGAATTTACATAAAGAATCAGACCTACGCTTTGCCGGGCACCTTACTGACCAAAATTTTAAGGAATCTTCTTTGTCTGAGACGTTTGTATTCATCTATATGAGTCATGATTCTCTTCCTATAAAAGTATATACTCTAAGTACTAAGCGAAAGGATTGATAAGTTTGCCTCGGCTTTCTAACATGTAATAGCCAGAAATGCAAGTAGCTTGGCAAATACTAGATATTGTTCTTCTTCAATTGGGACAAAGAATATTTCTACTTGGAAGGTCTGACCACGAATAAATATAGTCATTTGTGGACTTGAACATGTCACCATGGATAAACTTCTATCAGTAATTCTGAGCTCTCCATCCTGCTACTTGTTTGCTCTAATCTTGCCTGCTTTTACCCAGAGTCTCCAAGGACAAGGAAGGAATAGTATCTTCCATAGTTCCATGTTATAATTCTCACAAAGTCTTTCTGCTGCAGACACAGAAATTATACATTTTTATAATTGGGAGGAAATCAGCCTATTTATAAAGTTTGAGTTCAGCCTTAAATCAAAGTTTCAATTAGGAGAACATAAAACTTGACTATGGCAAGTGTCTGAATTTTAAGACTGTATTTTATAAATAAAAACATAATCTACAATAGGCATTTCATTTAAAAAGGACCTGGTCACTTTAGATTTAGGTTTTGGAGATTAAGGGACCATAAACAAATTAGATCATTGTCTTCTGTAAAATGGTTAGTTTTTAGAATGGAAAAAAAAAAAGCAGTACTCAACTGGATATGTGTATGCCCATGTTCACAGCAGCATTGTTTTCAATAGCCAAGAGGTTGAAGTCACCCAAACGTCCACAGACAGACGAATGAATAAACAAAATGTGGTAGATATATACAATGAAATATTACTCAGCCTTTTAAAAGGAAAGGATATTCTAACATATGTTACCACATGGGTGAACCTTAAAGATACTATGCTATACCAAATAAGACATCACAAAAAGACAAATACTGTATTTCACTTATATGAGGTATATAAAAGAGTCATATTCAGAGACAGCAAGTAGAATGATGGTTGCCCGGGGCAGGGAGGGAACAGCAGGGAGTTAGTGTTTAGTGGCTACAGAGTTTCAGTTGGGAAAGATGAACACATTTTGGTTATGAATGACGGTGATGGTTGCACTTTAATGTACAGAACTGTACACTTAAAATTGGTTAAAATGGTAAATTTACAATGGTAAATTCCAAAAAACATAAATTTCATGTTATATATATTTCACAATAAATAAAGGTATATCCGAGTAATATTCTGAAAACAACAGTCTACCTAATCACAGATGAAGACAGTGAAAAGCCAGATACTCTGATAATTTTTTTAAAATACCTCTCTACCTGGTGAGTCTTTAATTTCACAGTTCATTTTTTGTTTTCATTTGATTCCATTTGTAAATTTTGTGATTTATGGGTTTTTAAGATTGAAGAATGAACTCCAAGAATCCCTAATTGTCATGTTTAAAAAAACTGTATTCTTCTCAATGTCTAGTCCATTATTTACAGGTCCCAGAGAATGCAATTTCCTATCACACCAAAGTATATTTTTGTAATAAGCATTGTCCCTTTTTTCAGTATCAATCCAAGTCAGTTTTCCTCTGACTAGTCTATACAACCCTGTATTATGTATTTTTTATAATTCCATCTGCAGATTTTCTGGAATTTAAAATAATGTTCCAAAATTTCAGTCTTAACTCCTAGCTAGATTTTTGTGACGAATTATCGATCCATGACTTAGACAATTTGTAGTAACTCTCTTTTGAGCTCACTATTTGCATGACAAACCTGCAAAACATAATTTCTCAGAAAAAAATGGTTTTGTTTTATCTCAAATGTCTTAGTTAAGGGCTTAGAACTTTGCAGTCAGATGGATTCTACTGCTTACTAGATGTGTGAGGGGATAGATTATTCAAATTCCATAAACCTCAGTTTCTTCAGTTTTAAAATGTGGTACTGATACCTAAGAGTTGTGAGTAGCATGTATATAAAGCTTCTCTGCAGTATCAACATGTAGCAAGTTTTAATAAATGGCAGCTATTAATAATAATACCATCAACAGCAGAAATGGTAAATGCCCCTTATTAGACTGAAAGGCATTATGTGGTGACTTTTCTAAAGTTGACTCTGTAGTTTCGACTCTAAGATGAATCTAGAAAAAAAGAACAACTGTATATTGTAAGACGCATTTTCTTTTGTTCATCTCTTCCAAATAACTTCTTTCTTATTGTCATGTAAGCAAAAAGAATCAAGCCAAACAGAAATGAAACGATTGGGTATGAACATGTGTATACACACACACACAAACATACGCATCTAGTGTGCCGTACACTATTTCAGGAAGTTGTATAAAAACATGAGGGAAAAAAGTTGAAAAATGAACAGGAAGAGCCATAGACTACAATGAGGGTAACCATGTATACAAATGTCAGCAAATTTTCAAGCTGAGCTATTTGATGGATTCATTCAGAATCACATTATTGTCCCCAAAAACCCCACTATAATTCCTCTGGTAATATCCCTAAGAGACCAATCTGCAAGTGTGGAGAAGTTGAGTATTTCATCCCGTCTTACCACTATAGGCAAAAGAATTTCAGATTTTCTTTAAACAAAACCCAAGTGCTGCTACAGTCACCACCACTAAGGATTTTCTAAAGTATATAACATTTGATACTGGGATTTCTGCCACAGTGTCATTACAAAGTACAAAGGGTTTCTGTACTATCCACCTAGACTCCCCAAACATAAAGAAAAATGGAAATTTTATGACAGACTTGTAAATTTCTGAAAATGTGTTCCTTGGGATACTGATGGCATAAGACAATGAATGGTGTGGTAGGATAAAAGGGTTCTCGGGCACCTGGGTGGCTTAGTCAGTTCAGTGGATGATCTCAGGATCCTAGGATCTGGGATCCAGCCCCACATCGGGCTCTCTGCTCAGCAGGAAGCCTGCTTCTGCCTCTCCCTCTGCCTGCTGCTCCCCCTGCTTGTGTGTGCGTGCTCTCTCTCTCTGTCTCTCTGTCAAATAATAAATAATCTTAACAAAGAAAGTGTTCTGTGGTCAAAAGAGTTGAAGTTTGGGAAACGCTGCATTCTAGATCTCACTCTTGGAGATTCACAACACTATTAACATGAAAGGTTCTGAGAAGTCCTGCAGTGAGCACAGCTCTTTAAATTGGCTTAACCAGTGTTCCCCAAATTTATTTAGCCATAGGATCCTTTTTTCCAAGCAATAACCAAGGAACCAAAGTTCCTCATAACTACTTATTTTAGGAAATGTGTCATAAATTGCCTTTGATTAGCTATTAAAGGAGTAATTTCGTATGTACCAGTCCCAAAGAGGTAGTCACTGGCAGAATTTGCTGAAGTCCCAAAATTATCCGCAGTATTTCATGTCAAGAAAAAAAATCTAACTTGATTAGACTAGACTTTACACTATCTTTAGCAAGTTCAATTCATTTCCAGAATATGTGTTTTGACCCCTTTACTGCTTGTATGTTCTTAATCAAGTCCAAACACTCAATTCTAATGCCTATGCAAATATAAAAAAATGAAGGTGACCCTCCAAAGCCTTTGTTTTCCTTTCCAGGTTTCACTGTAAGCTAAGAAAACCCTGTACCTGTGAGCTGCACCTTCAAATATAAGAATGCTAAACTCGGTTACCAGCATTTTATTAACTGGTAGCACAAGCCACATTTATGTAACCCTAAAATAAAATAATGAATGTTCCACAATGTTAATCCAGAAGCAAAGTAGTGACTGAGTATTATTTCATTCCCCTAACACCTCCCTAACATCCTTATTAAGTATGTAAAACAAAATCCTGTAATTACTACTTTAACTACTAGAGGTTAAGCAATGTGCCCCAAGTACCAATAGTCAGCAAGGACCAATTTCTTGCTGGACAGATACTTGTGTATATTAC
Source organism: Enhydra lutris kenyoni (assembly GCF_002288905.1). Lineage (NCBI taxonomy): Eukaryota > Metazoa > Chordata > Mammalia > Carnivora > Mustelidae > Enhydra > Enhydra lutris. Next base: position 4,825,994 of record NW_019154164.1, on the reverse strand, counting down.
AACTATAGAAACTGTATCAGATAATCACCCTGAAATATGAAAAACAGGAAATTCCTTTACTAATAGCTTATTATTTAAGGAATTTTCTTCTTTGAAATAATTTTGGAACCTAAATTGCTAGAAATCTAAACTTGAACCAAAAAAAAAAAAAAAAAAACAGATGGCATGCTCGATAGCTTTTTGTGAGTTCGGAAATTAAAAACAAAGTCTTAACAACTGCAATGAGGCATTCATTACTTTGTCCTTGTGTTAGAGGAAACAAAATAAGTAAGCTACAATTAATTCTGGGTAAAGCGTGAATGTGAATGATTACGCTGCCAGGCTGTGGCATCCCTTTCTTCCAAGGTTCTCCCCTTCACTACAAAAGTACACAAAAGTGTAGCAACATGTGTAAGATGACAGATTTCAACAATTCTTAAAAAGCCTAACAGAGAAGACACAGTGTTATTATGGAAATAATACATTTTGGTAAGCCATTGACATTTGGGTACTGACTTTCAAGTTACACAAAATAAGCTGGCCTCTGAAGGAAGACACTTTAAAACATCTATGGCAGAATACATGTAATCACAGTATTTTATATTATGATAATATAGCAATAATGTTTTATCAGAGATAAGGCAAATGGTTGAAGAGAAGGAAAAATCTGATGTGAAAGAAGTCAAGAATGTTAGCAATTTAGTAAAGGCAAAGGAGTTAAAGTAGCAGGTTCAAGTCTTATAAGTTTTTTTTTGTTTTGTTTTGTTTTTAATGTAGAAGCAGAGGTAACAAAAATTGATCTTCACCTGGTAAGTGTGTACTCCCTGAGTCCTGAATGCAAGTTCATGGCAGAAAAAGTACCTATGCATCCACGCAATCTTTTGTCTCGACCGATCTTCCATGTTACAAACAGTGGGCTGTAACGGAAGATAAAAATAGGGTCAATCAATCAATTCAACTCAAGCAAGTTATTTATTGGATATTTTTTATACGCAGGGTTAGATGCCTGAGATATGGCTGAGTCTAGCCCAACGGACTGCATTTAGCAATTATAGCTGGAATGATTGAGGGGAACCTATATGTGAGGCAGCACGATAAATGTTTTAAACAAATTGTCTATATCAATCCTCATCAACAACTCTAAGAGTCTGAGTAATGCTATTACCACAGTCCTATTTTACAGATGAGGTAGTTCCACAGTTAATACATAATGAAATCGGAACAGCAACCTGGACAAAGCCTTAACCAGCATGGTGACTGCTTGAGTCCTCATTTAAACCTGTTTAAAGTTACTGACTTTAGTCGAGTTACTGACTGATTCATTAAGTCTAGTTTAGAAAAACAACAACAACAAAACCCATAATTTCAACAAATACTGAATATCTCAGGGCAAAGTACTGCAAAAGGTTACAGGAAATACAAGGTTGCCCAAAACACCATGGTACCTCTCTAGAAGGGAGGCGTGTTCACAACTAACTCACAGGCAAAAGAAATTGAGTGCTATAAACTAAGTCCGAAATGCCATGAATGAACCTACAGGGACAGAAGAAAATCTGATCAACTCTGCTTCTCTTCAGCTTGGCCTAGAAAAAGGGGTAGGGTTTGGAGAGGTAAAGGGCAAGAGCAAACATTAACAATAAGATAAAAATAAATACTCTGAATAAATAAAAATAAGACTCTGAAACCAGAAAAATTATTTTAGTTTTTAGATAAAAGTATGGCCAACAAATACAATCTCTCAAGCATTAAATACAATGGCATCAAGAAATTTGTATAGTTTTAAATGAAGTTTAATATAGTAGAGGTTTGGATCTGGCAGCAAACCAGGGATAGCCTTGATTAATGGTTGATTCTAGAAACAATTCTAGTTAGAAACAACTTTATATGTCAATTTGTATGAAATAAATTAATTTACACATTTTAGCACATTGTGTAAAAAGGATAAATACCCTACAGTTGGGGGTGGTTCGTGTTAATGTGAGTATTTACAGTATTATGGGTAGGATACAGTACAATTCTGCTTTCTAAAAATTTAAATTTTAGGGGGACATACCATAGGTCATGTATTTCTAATAATATGCTGTTGAGATGGAGAGCACATTCTGTATTTAAAGTACTCTCTAGTCAGTCATCAGCAGTTGAGTGAAAAGATCCTGTTCAAGTACTTCAGTCACCCATCTCAAACAATTAAATATGCAAAGTTCTCACAGGTGGCCACAACATCAGACAGGTCCCAAAATAAACAATGTATACAAACCAGGAGCAGTGCTAAGAATTACCTTCTTCCAAGAACCAAATTCTCAAAGGCATTGAAAAAAATGACCATAAAGCCAAATGATTGTCGATGTTAGTATTCAAGTGTTGGATGACCTACATTAAAAGTACGAAGATAAAAAGCAAAAGAGAAATTCCAGGTTTTCTGCTTTCCACATCATATGTACCTGAACACCTTATAACTTGAGATAAGATACTGATGCTCCACTTAGAGCATTTCTCTAATTGTTCTTGACTAGGAATTATCAGGAAGACAAGAATTAGACACATTCATACAAATACTACTACCTAAAATCTACACACTCTATTTTTTAAAGAGTTTATTTATTCATTTGACAGAGAGAGAGAGAGAGAGAGAGAGCACACAAGTAGGGGGAGTGGCAGGCAGGGGGAGAAGCAGGTTTCTAGCTGAGAAGGGAGCCCACATTGGGGGCTCGATCCCAGGACCCTGAGATTATGACCTGAGTAGAAAGGAGACGCTTAACTGACTGAGCCACCCAGGCACTCCACACACTATTTTTATTTTTTATTTATTTTTTAAAAAGATTTTATTTATTTATTTGACAAAGAGAGAGAGACAGTGAGAGAGGGAACACAAGCAGGGGGAGTGGGAGAGGGAGAAGCAGACTCCCTGCTGAGCAGGGAGCCCGATGTGGGACTTGATCCCAGGACCCTGAAGTCATGACCTGAGCCAAAGGCAGCTGCTTAACAACTGAGCCACCCAGGTGCCCTCCACATACTATCTTTAACAATGAACTTCACCTCTTTATTTTTCACTTTGTAATTTGGTAGAGTCAACGTCAGCAACCACTATGTGGACAGTAAGATACCAATCTTCCCCTATAATGACACCTACACAAATATCTCCATAACATGACCCTTGGCTGACTGAGAACAAAGTGAATCACACTGCTGTGTGACTCACACACAACATATATACTAGCATGTCTTTAAAATACCACGATGGCTTCTCCACGACACAGAACTAAGTTGTGTATTCTCTTCCTCAATGACTTGAGAAACCTAAAAGTGTCAGTAAAATTGTTTCCCATCAAAATCCCTAGAGATGAAAGTCATTCAAAAGTGCTTTACCTTCAATCATCTTCTTTATCCCTCTAAAATATAGGTGCACATCATTCTTACCATAATCTTATCTACTCAACCAAACATTCAAAATGTGTAGGGTAAAGAGAAAGAGAACACAAATTAACCACTATATTAGGGAGTATGTCAAAGGGCATTCAAAACACATAGTAGGGCAAATTACATACAGATTCTTACAATGATATACCATCACTGATGAAGGGATGATGAATTCAAGGCATAGGGTGCTAGAGGATAAGCTGCATTTTGCCAGGCAGCCTTGGAGAAAAGGTACTCCATAATAAGCAAGGGCTCGGAGATGTAACAGAAAGTAGTATGATAACCCTGATAACTTGCTGTGGTCTCTTGCACATTTAACATTCTATGAATTCAGGCACTGTTGAGTATTTGTCCTCAAGAGCCCTCATAACAGGTAAAGCAGATGCAGAGTTGTCTACACTCTCCCTGTTCCTTACCTGCCCCCAGCAACACTCACTTTGGCAGTTGGTGTGGTGGAAAAATATCTGTGGCAAAGATGGGAGAGATTGCTACTTGACAACTCTACTGTGTTTAGGACAGATGTCTGAAGATGTAAGAAATCAGACTTTTCGGAGACAGAATACAACTATGCCTTCACAATCTGGGCTCTAATTTCTCATTTACAAATGCTCATCCAGTATACTTCATAAAGAACATGAATGTGTTCAAACAAAACACAAACAGACTCACAGATAACAGAGAACAAATGGATGGTTGCTAGAGGGGAAGGGGGTGAGGAGGGGTGAACCAAGTCACTGAAAGGGATTAGGAGGTACAAGGCTATGTTATGTACCGCGTAGGGAATGTAGTCAATAATATTGTAACAACTTTATACGGTGACAGATGGTAACTAGACTAATTGTGGTGACCATTTCATAATGTATGTAAATACTGAACTACTATGTTGTATACCTGAAACCAATACAATATTATACGTTGGTTATTTTTCAACAAAAGAATTTCAAAAAAATTTTTTTAAAGAACACATATATGGAACTGAAAAAAACAAAATACCTACAAGCAACGTTTCATGGGGGAAAAGAACTTGGGAAATGAAGCATTTTAAAGTAGACTGAAACAGAATAAACATCACTGAGCACAGGAGATTGTATCTTGTGTGTGATAACTTCTTTGTACAGGGCAATGACTATGGGAACATTCAATACGTATTACCTAAAAATAGCAACAAAAATTTTTATTTTCCCAATGCACAGAGGGAAGAAATAGGCAATTTCTTCTTCAATATATTATTAAAACACGTATGAGTTCCCAAAAGGATGTACGACGTCAACGTAATCAGAGACAGATTAAAGTAGAAAAAGGGATTTGAGCCTGTTGAGAGGAGCTGCTTAGTGACAAGAACTAAGGAAAACAGTTCATAGTAAGACAAAGATTGAAGCTTTTTGGAAAATACCTCTACGGTATGGTCTGAAGCCACCTACATACACTGAAAAAAAAAAAATACTACAAGCAAGAAAGGCATTCAAAATGAAATGAAATATTAATGGAAATGTTTATCTGAGAGTAACCAGACACAGCTTTTTAAGGAATTTTCCTACTTGTGAACATTTTGTACCACTACATTCCGAGAAACCTTTGGAGGCAAGTAAACTCTACTTTTCCAAGTCTGTAGACAGGAAGAGGAAGTAACCACCTAATCTAGGTGAATCCTTTCTGTCAACTGGCAGCCAATACCATCAGGTGAATAGTACTAGCTCTCAGGGAAAGGTAGCTGCATGGGATCAGCAAAAGTACAGAAAAGCAATGTGAATCTGAACAGGGCATTCCCCAGTCCGTTGGCAGTGCCACTTCCTACGTCCCTCTTTTGAGACTATTGATGCAGACCAAAACAGATTAGACATATATTTGTGGGAGAGGGGTATAGCTATGATAAAACTGTGTTTACTTAACATTTTACCATAAATCCTATCTCCCCTCCATACCACGGCAATGGTTAAATACAGGTTAAAAAAATAGCCTTAGACATGGGGTGCCTGAGTGGCTCAGTGGGTTAAATAAAGCCTCTGCCTTCAGCTCAGGTCATGATCCCAGGGTCCTGGGTTGGAGCCCCACATCAGGCTCTCTGCTCGGCAGGGAGCCTGCTTCCTCCTCTCTCTGCCTGCTTCCTCCTCTCTCTCTCTGCCTGCTTCTCTGCCTACTTGTGATCTCTGTCAAATAAATAAATAAAATCTTTAAAAAAAATAGCCTTAGACATTTGCAAACCCCCACTCTGGCAATTCGCTCTTCTTTAGAATGAGATTTGTAGGAGGTGACATTAACAAGATGATATCCATCCCTACCAATATACTGCTAATTACTATAAATGGGTGTTCAACAAGGTTATATTATACACAGATATGGGAAAAGAAAAGCTACCTGGCATGGTTCTTTTCTTTTGCCATTAAATTATGATTGCTTCTCAACTATGCTCAGGTTCTTCTGTTACTCAGCTCAGTGATCCAACTAAATTACTCATAACATCCAACTCAGTACCATAATTCCCCAGGATCTAGGAGCTCAGAGAAAAACAGAAATGGTGGAGTCTTCCTTCCACTGCCAGGTTAAAACATTTTGCTTCCTGTTTTAGCACAAAGAAGTTACCTACCTCAGTTACACATCACATAAACTACAGATTCAATTTGTAAAAAATGTACTCAGTGTGGTTAAATCCTGTATTAGTCTACTTGGGCCACCATAACAAAATACCACAGACCAGGTGGCTTAAACAACAGAAATTTATTTTCTCATGGTTCTGGAGACTATAAAATACAAGATCAAAGGTCCAGCAGCGTTCTGTTACTGATGAGAGCTCTTTCTGGCTTGTAGGTGACTGCTTTGTACTCACTTGGCCTTTACTCTGAGCATTCAGAGAGAGAATGAGCGCACGTGCATACAAACTCTAGCGAGCTCTTCTTACAAACACACAAATCCTCTTGGATCAGGGACCCACCCTTCTGGCCTCAAGTAACCTTAATTATCTCCTTATAGGCCCTATCTCCAAATACCATTATGGTGGAGGTTAGGGTTTCAACATATTCATTTTGTGGGGCCACAATTCAGTCCATAGAAAATCCCTAACGAGAGTTTTATCACATCATTCACGGTTTATATAATCATCTAAGATTGTTAGATGAAGGACATTTTAAGAGATTATCTATTTCCTCTTCATTTTACAGGTGAAAAACCAAAAGCGATCCAGGGAGACTAAGTGCAGAGTCATCTCGCTGGTTAGTGGTAAAAGCTAGCTAGTTCTCCAAATCTTCTTACTACCGCCAGTATTTTTCCGCCGGTATAGGGAAAAAAATATTTTGAGTAGCAAAGCTAGATGTATTCTAAGATACCACAGATTAGGAAATTCTTATGAAGACACAAATCTCATTCTCCTCCTCCCAGGAAAGGAGAGAAAGTTCAGCTGAGAAGATACCAGAACTAGAAATGCTGGATCAACCTAGACACACTAAACCAACTTTACAAGTTTCTATACTATTCCCATTAGAAGCCCATAGCAAAACCTACTATTTTATCTTTGATGGCCTCCCAACATCCTTTCTGACTCCCTCTCAACCCTCTTTCTTCATTTTTTCTCCCTGTTGTCTAAACAAACAGCCTTCATCCAACTCAAGTGACCTAAAAGCTACAGATTTCTGCCCAATCAAAATTCCCGCCAAAAGAAAATTCCCATTTACCATCTGTTAAAAACTATTTAGCTAGGTATTGATCTGTTTAATTCATATTACTTAATGAGGTTTTTAAATGAGTGAATGAATCATTAATGGATGAATGAGGCCTAACTCTTCCAGGTGATCTGAAATTCAAATTAAGAAACGCTGAAAGGAGAACAATAGGAGGTGGTAAATGGGGGGGTGTGAGAAGAAGGTAAGGTTCCCATATATTTCTCCTCTTCCTCTAACTTTTATAAATAACCTGTATCCATGGGACTCAGGAAAACAAGGAGTCACTGCTCTAACAGACAGCATGGCTTAGTATAGATGACCAAAATATCTGAAAATGGGAATCAGGAATTACCAATCTTTCAGTATTTTTCTTTGCCTGGTAGTCCCAGAAATTCTATCATTGCAGCACTATATCCTCCCCCCCCCCACCTCATTTTTATAATGCTAATTTAACTGGCAAATGCCAAAGGAAGAGAGAGCCTAAAGTCCTACAGGTGACTGGAAAGGTTGAATGGGAGTGTGTGTGTGTGTGTGTGTGTGTGTGTGTGTGTGTGTGTGAGTGTGTGTCTTATAAATCAAGTGTAATAACCAATAACATATAACCAGCCAAATCACAAGCATACTTTAAAGGATTAGCTTGATTCTGCCAAATTTTGAACTGAAAGAACCATTTCTCCCTCTTAGCATGACCAAATCAATGATTTTTCAGTAAAGGTAAAAAAATTTCAGTCTCAGACTTGATACACTGGGATTAGCCTGTCTTATTTTATTTCTTAGAGCCCCAAATTAGATGAGAAAGCCTGCCTGCATTGGAAAAAAATCTACATTTACACATATTTTTGAGTCTTAGTTTAGACTGCAGTGAGTATTAAATTTAATATATGGTAGCATCTTAAGAATGAAGCTCATAAAATAAGCTTTAAGTGACAAATTGCTATAGAATTCTGCAATGAAATAATTTATATTTGGAATTCCTGTTCTGAAACAATTTGTTCAAAGACCTTTAAGGGTTGGGACTCAGCCTTTACTATGAAAAGAATTAATTATTTTAATGTAAAACAGACCAGGCCAAAAAAGACCTACCATGCCTTAAGTATTCCAAACTCAGTATATGCACAACTGAGAGAGCCAGGAGAACTAGATTCAGAGTTTCAGAATGTTTTGATTGATATGGTCAACTTTTATTTTTTTTAATGCCCTTAACAACTTTTATGGAACTGTGTTTGGTACCAAATGTTTTGTTCCATTGCACAATTCATATGCTCAATGGTTAGGGAATATTTAACACTTCAAACAATGAAAACAACTAAAGGATTTTGTTTTGCTTTGTTTTTAAACTTGTATCTTACCTCCCCACTAATGATCTGTCTTCACCATCTTGTCTTATCTTCAGAACCCATTCCATGACCAGAAATAGACAGGAAATAAATAGGCTGAGTGATTTAAACACTTATATACAGAGAGCTGTAAAGTTATCTAGCTTCTTCATTCTAGATTTCCATCTTGCTTCGTGTTCCAAGGAGATCCAATGTAATGAGCCAGGTTCGTAAGACCTGCAATAAAGCTGTAATGTAGTTGTTTATGAAGTTTTCTTGGTTTAGAAAGGTAACTGCTTTGATTTTAAGGTCCTCAAATTGGATTACTTGCTCCTTTGAGATAAAGAAGTTGGATAAGCTCAGCTTTGTAGCAGGAATTTCCCCAAGCTCTTCTCATTTTAGGGGTTAGAAGGAAAGGCAGGATCTAGGGACAAAGCATTCAACTGAGACCATATTTTGTATCAGGGCTGCTTATGTTGCCTTTACCTTCCCCCGCTCCCTCCCCTCTTTTACCTTCCAAAAAACAGTTCAAGCTCTTAAGAACCTCTATTTTGAACTGCCCACGAGGTTGGGTTTTTTTTTTTTTTTAAGATTTTATTTATTTATTTGACAGAGAGAGATCACAAGTAGACAGAGAGGCAGGCAGAGACAGAGAGAGAGAGGGAAGCAGGCTCCCCGTCAAGCAGAGAGCCCGATATGGGGCTCGATCCCAGGACCCTGAGATCATGACCTGAGCTGAAGGCAGCGGCTTAACTCACCGAGCCACCCAGGCGCCCCGGTTGGGTTTTTTTTTTAACATGGAATTGACATCCTTACCTCCAACGTACTTTTTGAAAATCAACTTTCTTTCTACTTCCCACTAAAGTATAACTTATATACTATAAAAGCACGCATTTTAGGTGTAAAATTCAATGAATGTTGACAAACATATATATACATATAACCTAAAGTGCAATCAAGTTATAGAACATTTCCATCACCCCCAAAAGTTACCTTGCACCGCTTGGTAATAAATTCCCTCTCCACACGCCTGGACCCTGGCAAACACAAACCTGCTTTCAGTCCCTGCGGTTTTGCCATTTCCAGAATTTCACAGGACTGGAATCATCCAGTATGCAGTCTTTTGTGACAGCTTCTTTCACCTCAAGTAATGCTTCTGATACTCATTCATGTGTTTGTTCCTTTTTGTTGTTGAGTGGTATTCCACTGAATGGATATATCATAATTTGTTTCTTTACTCATGCATGGATGGATATTTGGGTTGCTTATAGTTTGGGGCTATTATAGATAAAGCTTCTATGATAATGTTCACATTCAAGTTTTTATAGAAATGTTAAGTTTTCATTCCTCTTAGGTAACTACCTACAAAGAATAGTTGAGTTATGAGTAAGTATATGTTTACCTTTATAAGAAACAGCCAAACTATTTTTCAATTGGCTGTACCAATTTCCAGTAGCTACACCAACTACATTCCTACCAGCATTGTATGGGTGTGCCAGTTGCTCCACATCCTCACCAACCCTTGGTATTTTTTTTTAATTCAAGTTAATGTGTAGGGATATCTCATTGTGGTTTTAATTTGTGGTTCTCTGATAACTAAGAATATTGAGTAAATCTTCAAGTGCTTCATATTTATGCACAAATTTTGGGGGGGGAATTGCTTGTTCAACTCATTTACTTATTTTTAAATTGGATTGTTTGTCTTCTTTTTACAGGAGGTGTAGGGTATTAAAAAGTATGTTTTGGATACCAAGCTTTATCCAAAATGTACACTGCAAATATGTTTCCTAGTCTGTGGCTTGCCTTTTAATTTTCTTAATGTTATCTTTTGAAGAGCACACATTTTTAATTTTGGTGAAGTTGAATTTTATGAATTTTTGCTTTCTGGTTCATGTTTTGTGTTGGATAGAGGAATCTTTATCTAAGGTTCATGGAGATTTTCTCCTAGTCTCTTCTAGAAGTTTTATAATTTTAGCTTTTACATTTAGGTTTATGATCCATTATGAGTTACTGTTTGTGTATACTGTGAGGTTAATTTTTTAAATCTATTAATATTTGGTGATAGATTTTTATGTGTATGAATATAAAGAATATTGATCTGTGGTTTTCTCTTCTTGTAATATCTTTGTCAGTTTTTGAGATCATGGTGATGCCAACTTCATAGAATGAGCTGGGAAGAATTCTATCCTCCTCCATTTTCCACAAGTTTGATTTGTTCCTTAAATATTTGGTAGAATACACATTTAAGTCATTGGAGCTTCGAGTTTAATTATGGGATGATTTTTAATTACAAATTCGATTTCTTTAATAGATATAAGGCTATTCAGATTTTCTAGCTCTCTTTGAGTCAATTTTGGTAATCTGTGTCCTTCAAGGAATTCTTCCATTTCATCTAAGTTGAAGAATTTTTCAGCATAGAGTTATGCACAATATTCCTTTGTCCTTTCCATGTCTGCAGGATCTATAGTGATGTCTGTTCTTCCTTTCCTGATATTGGTAATTTGTGCTAATTTCTGTCTTTTCTTTTTTATCTGTATCAGTCTAGCAATAGGTTTATTAATTTTATTGATCTTTTCAAAGAGCTGGCTATTGGTTTCATTGATTTTTCTTTATTGTTTTCTCTTTTATTGATTTCTACTCTTATAATATTTTCTTCCTCTTACTTGTGGTTGAACTTGCTCTTCATTTTCTTACTTGTTAAGGTAGACTGTTGAATTATTGATTTTAGATCTTCTTTATTTTAAAGCTATAAATTTCCCACTAAGTACTGTATAAGCTACATCCTACAAATTTCATTATGTTGTGTTTTCATTATCACTCTGTTGAAATTTTTGTTTATCAAATAGGCTCTACACCCAGCATGGAGCTCAATGCAGGGCTTGAACTCAAACCCTAAGATCAAGACCTGAACTGACATAAGAGTCAGATACTTAACCAACTGAGCCACTCAGGCACCCCAGTTCAAAATATTTTCTAATTTCTTCTTTGACCCATGGTTTATTTAGGGTGTACTGTGTCATTTCCTAATATTTGAGAATTTCACAGATACCTTTGTTATTGATTTTTAATTTAATTCCATTTTGGTCAGAAAATATATTTTGTATTGTTTTGATTCTTCTAAATATGCTGAGGCTTGTTTTATGACCCAGAATGTGGTCCATTTTAGTGAATTTGAAAAGAAAATATATTCTGGTAATGTTAGGTCCAGTGTTTCATAAATATCAATTAGGTACAGTTGGTTAGGTATAGTAGTGTTGGTCAGGTTTTTTATCTCCTCACTGATTTTTTTTTTTTTTTTGGTCTACTTATTCTATCTGTTACTGAGTTAAGAGTGTTGAAACATCCAACTCTGATTGTAGATTTGTCTATTTATCCTTTCAGTTGTATCTGGTTTTCTTTTCTTCTGTTTATTTGAGGCTTTGTTAGGAGCACACATATTTAGTATTGTTGTGTTCTTGATGAACTGACCACTTTACCATTATGAAATGTCCCTCCTTATCCTTAGTAATATTCTTTGTCCTGAAGTCTAACTTGGCTCATATTGATGTAGTCACTCCAGCCTTCTTATTAGTGTTTGCATGACATATTTTTTCCATCTGTTTTTTTAAACTATCTGCATCTTTATTCTTTTAAGATTTTATTTATTTATTTGACAGAGAGGGATCACAAGTAGGCAGGAAGGCAGGGGCACCTGGGTGGCTCAGTCGTTAAGTAGGCAGAGAGGCCCTCAGAGAGAGGGGGGGAAGCAGGCTCCCCACTGAGAGCAGAGAGCTCAGTATGGGGCTCGATCCCAAGACCCTGAGATCATGATCTGAGCCGAAGGCAGAGGCTTAACCCACTGAGTCACCCAGGTGCCCCTGTGTCTTTACTCTTAAAGTTGGTCTCTCATACACAGTGCATAGTTGGATCTTGCATTTTTATGTAGCCTCTTAATTGTAGTAGTCAGACTAATTATATTTAATGTAACTTTGATATGGTTGTGTTTAAATCTACCATCTTTATATTTTATATTTGTTTTTACATTTCCCATCTTTTCCTTGCTCTTCTTTTTTGGTCTTATTCTGGATTAAATGAGTATATTTTAGTATTCACTTTTAACACCATTATTAGCTTGTTAGTTATGCCTTTCATGATGGTTATTCCGAGTCATATATGATGCATCTTTGGCTTATTACAATCTACCTTCAAGCAATATTACATCACTATATGTACACTATAAGGACCTTAGCAGCATACTTCCATTTTATACCTTCCATCCCTTGGGGATACTGTCATATCTTTTAGATCTATATACCTTACAAATTCCATAACAGATTATTAATTTTGCTTTAAACAATCACCTAACTTTTAAAGAAATTTTAAAATGAGGGGGAAAAAGTCTTGTATATTTATCCCACACTTACCACACTTATCTGGCACTCTTCATTACTCTGTAGAGATCCAGATTTCCATCTGGAATCATTTTCCTGCAGCCTGAAGAATTTCCCTTAATATTTGTTATAGTTCAGGTCTGCTGGTGACAACTCTCAGTTTTTGTTTGTCTGAAAAAATATATTTCACCTTCATTTCTTTTTGCTTTAATTAGATTTGAGGTTGATGGTACTTTTTTTCTTTTAGCACTTTAAAGATGTCATTCCATTGTCTTCTTGCTTGCATTGTTTCTGATGAGATGTATATCAGTTCTTATCTTTGCTCTTCTGTATATAATATGTCTTTTTTCCCCCTCTAGCTTCTTTTCAAATGCTCCCTCTACCACTGGCTTTCAGCAATTTGATTGTAATAGCCTTACTGTGGTTTCCTTTGTGGTTATCCCTCTTAGAGTTCATTGAGCTTCTTGGATCTATGGGTGTATAGTTTTCATCATAATTGAAAAATGTTAGCCATTATTTCTTCCACTATTTTTTATGACTATCCTCTCTCTCCTTTCCTTCTGGGAATCTAATTACATGTATACAAGTCTGCTTGATATTGTCCCACAGTTCACTGAAGCTCTTTTCTTCACTTTTTTCTGTTCTCCATTTTAGCTTGGATAATTTCTATTGTTAGATCTTCAAATTCATTGATCTTTTCTTCTGGAGTCTAATCTAATCTGCTATTAATTTCATCCAGTGACTTTCTCATTGCATATACTAAACTTTTCAGCTACAGAAGTTCTATTTGGTTCTTGATAGGTCTTCAATTTCTTTCCTCACTATATTCATGCTTTTCATTCAATTGTTCAACACAGTTTCATAGCTGTCTTAAATTCCTTGTCTGCTAATTCTATAACCGCCAATTTTGGGTCTGTTTCTATTGACTGACTTCCTCCTGATTATGGGTCACATTTCAGTGCTTCTTGGACTATCTAGTGGTTTTTTGGATATCAGACATTATAACCATTATATTTTTGAATGTTTTGATTTTACTGTCTTCCTTCAAAGGGTGAAGCTTGTTTTGTCATGCATCTAAACTATTTAGTTTTCAAAGCTTGGCTTGAATTTTTTAGTTAGGGTTCAGAGTACACCTTACTTTAGGGCTAACAGTAGCCCTATTACTAAAATATGACCCTTCTGGGGTTCTATTTAATAGTTTGGGTATTCAACAAGGTCTCTCATCTCTTGCTGTGGCAACTCAAATGTCTCTCAGTCCTGTATGAGCTCCAGTAAATTTTCAACTTACAGCTCTTGAGCAATATTTTTGGCCAGCCCCATGGTGTTTCTTCAACATATGCACAGATTTGTACTGAATCGCCAAAGATAAAGGGGACATTTTTGTAGATTTCTGGAACTATTTCTGAGTGGCCCCCTTCTCCCAGTACTCTGCTCTACAAATTCCTGCCACCTAGACCTCCCTGAGTTCCTATCTCTGTCTCACCAATTCAACAGAACTGTAGGCTCTGCTTGGTTTCCCTCTTACAATGCTATGGTCCAGAAACTGCCCACAAGCAAAAAGCCAGAGTAACTATAGGGCTAACTTCATTTGTTCCCTTTTTCTCAGGGATCACAGTCTTGTCTACCTGTTGCCCAACATCTGAAAACAGTTGTTTAAGATCTCTTACCCAGTTCCTAGTTGTTTACAAGGTACGTGAGGCAGAGGGAAACAAGTCTTATCCCAGCTACAACTTCTTTGACTGAAGTGGAAGTCCCAAAGGCTTTTTTAAAACTGAGTAACTTTAAGGGTCAAAATCTATGGTAGGTTTCACATATTAAATGCGGGAAAAGCCTACCACAAATAGTAGAAGACCACGGAGCACAGGAAAATGGACCAGGAAGCAGAAAGTAAAAGGGACAGATCTCTTCAGCTTTGACAGGTGGTGAACTCAGAAGAATATGAAGTGACTCAACCAATTTCAGGGGCAATGCACTGCTCAGAACCAAAAGGTTAGAGATGTCAATCTTAAAAAATATCAACTCAAGAACTCTAAAATCCAAGGTAATGAAATAAAAAAAAAATCAAAGTAGCCAGGTTAAAAACTGAAATTGACAAAAGTGTCAGTTCACAGTCACACTGACATTTCCTTCTTTAAGTGGATGCCACAAATAGCTCACTCCTCTTATTCTCCCTCCATACAAGTTAAAATGGTAAAAAAAAAAGTAAATGCAACTTGAACAATCTTATTTACAACACCTAAAAATCTTGAGGAAGTTATTATCAGGAATTATGCCTGATGTGTGTGTTTGTATTTTGTTACCGCTACTTCTATAGGGCAATTTTTTTCAGCTATGACAATTTAAACAATCTTATGGCAGAGCTATTTACTTCATTGCTGTACTAGATAACACTGAGTTTATCACAGTCTTAATGGTACACATCTTGCAATCATAATGCCATGTCTACAGAAGGGCAGTTGCCTAGGAACAAGTTCCATATTAAGGAAACCAAATATGCAAAATATTTTTATTTTGGAGCAAACAGAAAAACAACATTATATGTGTCATTAAATTATCCTATCAAAAAAATTATCCTATCAAAAATTATTTTTAAAAAAATTTCCCATTAGCAGGGTGCCTGGATGGCTCCGTTGGTTAAGCGTCTGTCTTTAGCTCAGGTCATGATCCTGGGGTTCTGGGATTGAGGGATTGAGCCCCACTGCATTGGGCTCCCTGCTCACTGGGGAGTTTGCTTTTCCCTCTCCCTCTGCCCCTGCCCCCAACTCATGCTCGCTCTCTCTCTCTCTGGTGTGCTCTCTCACTCTCTCTCAAAAAAATAAATAAAATCTTAAAAAATTAAAAAATCTAAAAATTTGAAAATTCCCCACTAGCACATCATGCAACATCACAATAGTTCAATGTTCAGAAAGCAAGCACAAAACAACAGAAGTTTCCCCAGAAAATTAGGATAGCAGTAAGCAAGGCAGTGCAGAGCCTCTGAGAAAAAAGCAAAATTCACGAATGACACTAGCTGAGAAACTGAGGTTAAGAAGGTAGTGAGATGAGGATTATTGCTTACCTTCTTGCTTTACACTTCTCTTCAGGTAGTCCTATATAGCTGCCTACTTCAAAGCCTATAACTTTGTAAACAAATGAAACAGAAGCTAAACAAAGGGACCAAACTCCCTGGGAAGATAAGAAAGAACACAGCAGCCTTACCAACAAGCACCAGTACAATAACTTCCTCTGTATATTTAAATACTCTGGTTTAAAAAGCCTCCAGCTGAACTGCTAAGTACATGGAAGACTACGGATTAGCCAAAGGTATTGTACCAGGTCTGGAAATGATGGTGACCTACTCAGCTTCATCACGTCAGTAGAAGAAAGAAAGATTTGCCACCTGAGCTACTGAACATGCTCATTTCTGAAAGCTAATTTTTTCCCCTTCAAGCCTACCTCGTCCTCTCCCTTAAAACTAGCAAAAATACCCCAAGCCTTTGCTTTGCAGATAAATACCACAGATTTTTTAAAAAAAGTATTTTGAGCTGTCACTCTACTTCCAGATCTGAAATACACCTACGGGACCTCACAATCAATCCAGTGTTTCTACAGAGCTATAGAACCAAAGACCAGGGAAAATGTAATTTTTCATCAGGCTTACCTCTCCCACCCGTTTTTGACATTCAACACTAAAAACTTTCCAGTTAAAGATGCAGATCTTAAGACTATACCATGTTTCCGCTGAATACTGCTAGATTGATGAAAAATCTTGTCATTTGAAAAGAGTCCCTCAGTGACCAGCTTAATGCTTTCAAACTTGCCCCAAGTCTTTCCTCATTCTGCCAATGTAAATGTACCACAGAAACACCACTTCTTCAAAGAAATGAAACTGAGCTATGGCAACATTACTGGAATTAGCTATGAGGAACAGTTAATCCGTTAAAGCCAAGTTGTTTTCTATAGGAACACATTTCTCATTCTGTAGTGTATGACAGCAAAATTGCCAAATGACTGTTTTACTTGTAATAAAATAGTTCTCCTATGGACTACAAAATTACATATGTGTCTAGCCCAATGCATGATTCCCTAAGAGGCAGCTCTCTTTTCACGCCAAATCTGAGAAGATCAATTAACTGAACTGAATTAGAGATGTTTGGATTACAGAGCTTACAATGAAACAAATGTAGTTTTATTTCTTTAGGGTACCCTCATACTTACCTGCCCTTCCCCCGCTTCTTCTCTACCAAGGTGGTACTTTAATAAATAACGTAAATAATTCAACAGATGAGGATAACTGTTAAGGAATACATCAACTATCTGTATGTAAATGGAACTTCTTTTACACCTAGAACAAAGCCAAGCTTCATTCCATCCAGTCCACATGAATGATCGTCAATTCCAAATATGGAAAAGGAAAATAGGATTGGAAGACAAATCAATAAGGTTTCTATTGCTGAAAATATGGGAACTTTTAAAAATAATTGCAAAGCATAGCAGGAAAACTAACTCTGATTACCAAAGAATAAGACAGATTTAAATTTTTAAATTACAACTGTATAGAGGAATAAAAAGGTAAAAAGGAGCAATTCACAAATGCTCATGATAGTATGTATATATTCATATACATATGCATACACACATGACTAAAAATACCTAACGTTTTCCAAACACTTACTATGTGGCAGGACTTTCTCAAGTGTTTACATGTAACTCTTTTAAATCCCTACCACAATCTGATGAGGTAGATACTATTATTACCCTCTATTTTACAGATAAACTGGGAATCTGAGTGGGCAATCAACTTGTCAGTGGTTACATAGCTACTAAGTGGTGCAGTCAGGATTTGGAACTAGGCATTGTGGTATGGACCTAGGGCCACCTCTATTTACCACAGTCTATGAATGTGTGTATGTTGTTTGATACAAACCACCTGAAAAATAGTATTCCAGTGGGTAACTGAATTATTGGCTTGAAAGACTAACACCTGGAAATTAGAACAAAATAAAATTGTTGACACTGTGCATATTATAAAAATTAAAATAAACAGAAGGTTAAAAACATGAAACAGTAGAAAGAAGAACTGCTGTAAAGATGAAAACCTGCAGGAAATTATGTTGTAATATTACAAATGGATTGGGTATTAATAAAAAGCATCCCATTGAAAGAAAGGATCAAAACATATATTTTTATTTATTATAAATGTAATGCATGTTCACTGTAAACATTTTGGAAAACATAAAAAAGCAGATAGAAGAAAATAAAAATCACACATAATCTCACAACCAAAGAAAATGACAGTCATTCCTGACAGTCATTTTCTATGGAAGTACATTCACATGTTAACATCACACTGTATGTTTTCATATAGTTTGTTTTCAACTGAATTGCATAAACATTTTCTTAGATGGTTAAGATTCTTCAAAAATATTTTAATGGCTCCATGATATTTCATCATATGGGTGTACCATAATTTAGATAATCATTTTCTTCTTGTTAAAACTGTGGGGAACATCTCTATGCATTAAAGTTTATCCAGGTCTCAGAGTTATTTTCTAAGGATAAAGTTTTTTTAGAAGCATAATTCCCAGATCAAAGTATATGAACATTTTTTAAAGCTCTTGATGCATTTTACCAAATTGCTTTCCAGAAAGACAGTGCCACTTAAAGAAAAAAAAAAAGACTTCACTGAGTTAAAACTTCAAGAATATTTATTTACAACCAGCATTTATGAATCATTTTAATTGGTGGCAGCTGCTTTAAATGTTCTCATTGTTAAACCAGTAAAACACCACAATGGAAACAGACTGTCTTAATTTAAGGTCAAACGGCAGTTATAGTTTAAAAATTAAACTCAAGTATATTTGCCTCGTGGTAAGAATGGCTTCCTTCCAACTTGCAGACTCCCTGTTCTTCAAAACTTTTAAAAACACTTATGTCCAAAAAAAAATAAAAAATCTTATTCTACAGTCTTATGCCATAAAACAAGAAGGATCTAAAGAGGCTTTTTTATACTGTTTTCTTAAAAAAAGTTGATAGATACTTAAAAAAAATCCATCTATTTTCATTGTTCTTCATGGAACACACTATAAGGCAAGAGATTTAAAAACTAAAAGATAAACACGACTCAAAGTATTTAAGGAGGGCATGTGATAGGATGAGCACTGAGGGTTAGTATGCAACTAATGAATCATTGAACACTATATCAAAAACTAATGATGTACTATATGTTGGCTAATTGAATTTAAACAAAAAAAGAAAAAGAAAAGTACTACATTATATTAAAAAAATGATCTTTGTTTAAAAAAAAAAAGTATATGTTGGGAGATTATTTCTCCAGAGGTGCTCTATACCTAACAGCCCTTCCTCTGCAATCTGTCTTTAAGCGCTTGGCCACATCCTTGTACTTCATCTCCATTAGGGTAACTCACAACCATACAAAACAACAGCAACAACAACAACAAGGTCTTAGTCCCAAGAATGAAAGGTAGACACTGCTAAGGGGTGTAACAGGCAATGTTCCTTTCCGAGGCCATTTTCCTAAGAACTGACTTTTTCAGAGAGTCTACCAGGGGTCACTGGTCTCATGGTTTGAGCAAAAATTTTAAAGTGCTTTATTTTTTCTTCACAGTACATATCTCTACCTATTTGTTTATAGTCTCCCTACTAGACTGTAAGCTCCAAGTGGACAGTTCTTTTTTTGCATGGCTTTATCCCTAGCCCTTTATCCCTGGCACATAGTGAGGGCTAAAGATATGTTTGTTGAATGAATGAAATAATTTAAATAACTTGAAATGAATAATTTAATCTAATGAAGATCACACTAAAAGGGACTATTGTGGGTCTAGGCCTAAAAAATACTGTTTTTAAATGTGTACTGGGCATCTAACTGTGGCACACAGCATTTTTATCAAAGGCTTGGGGCACCTGGGTCACTTACTTAGTTGGTTAAGTGGCCAACTCTTGGTTTCGGCTCAGGTTGTGTGATGGCAGGGTCCTGAGATTGAGTCCTGTGACAGGCTCCGCGCTCAGCAGGGAATCTGCTTGATATTCTCTCTCCCTTTCCCACTGCCCTTTCCCTGCCCCACTCCCTGCCGACCCGGCTCATGCGCATGCACACTCTCTTTTTCTCTCTCAATAAATAAATAAAACTTCTTTTAAAAGAGTTTATTTATAGGAGAGAGAGTATGAGAGGGGGAGGGCCAAAGGGAGAAGCAGACTCCCTGCTGAGCAGGGAGCCCCGCTCGGGACTTGATCCCGGGACTCCAGGATCATGACCTGAGCCGAAGGCAGTCGCTTAACCAACTGAGCCACTCAGGTGCCTCTAAATAAAACTTTTTTAAAAAGAATTTATATCAAAGGCATAAACAGCTTTCTTGGGCCTCCAGGTAGAGTTTAAAACTCATAGTTTATAGAGATATCTCTTAAGGAGATAAATGTCTCAGGAATAAAATCAGGGGAAACCTAAGAGATGTTTTGTTTTTTCTTTTTGAGGATTGATATATTTGTTTTAGACGGAGAGAGTGGGGGGCGGGCAGAGGGAGAGGGAGAGAGAATCCCAAGCGGACACCCCTCTGGGCATGGAGACTGCGAAGCGCCATCTCAAGACGCCGAGATCAAGACCTGAGCCAAAACCAAGAGTCAGACATTCAACCAACTGAGCCACACAGAAGCCCCAAAGACATTTTGTTCTTAGAACTCTAGTGCTCAGATACTTCATGTACCAGAACCTCAGAGTTTAAATCAATGGGGTATAATAGTATTAAAGTACTGGAATAGGATGAGAAGAGGATAGAAACAGGCTCGAGGCTCTACACCACCATCCATTAGTCTAAAGACCGTGAAGGAGTCCTCTAACTCCCTTTAGCTTCAGACATGGAAATGCAAAGACGGGGAGGAGTGCACAGTCTGTTCAGTGGACTGCCACAGGAATCCAAGGGTACTAGCCATTTGAAAGGTCCTGAAACCAACAAGTATTTATAATGCTATATCAATAAAGGTAAAATTATTGTTACCATTTTTGGCCAGTGAGACCTCTATTAAGTAGCCCCTCAATAACTGTTAAATTCCTTCCTTAGATACTTAGGAGAAGTAGGGATACTTGAGTATTAGAATTTCGTGTTATAATTGGTTATAGTAAGTATTACAGTTTCACAGGTGGCTCTTGACTAGATTCTATATCTGGGGAAATGTAAGATTCTGGTGCTGACAGGGGCACCATGAGAGACTGTGCCTTGCTCAGTTGAGTGCTTCAGGACTTGAGGAACATGAAGGAGGAAAGTGAAGAGTCAACATTCAATGACAGCATACTATGAGTCAAATATGATCAGGTGCTTTCACAGGCATTTTAATCTTCACAACAACACAACTTTCAAAAGGCATTTACAGATGAGAAAACAGGCTGAGAGGTCAGTTGACTTCAGCCTAGGACACTGCTAGAATGGGGCAGACGTGACATAATCACCCAGGACTATCTGACTCCAAAGTCACAGAAATGGTTTATCATCCTCAGATAAAACTGAGCTTCTGCACCATTTCCTTTTTTGTTATTTCAATTATTCTTGTGGTTGATACATGGACTAACAAAACATGCTAGTCCGCTCTATACCATCAGGAACCATAGAAGCAGTAAGAAAATTCTGAATACACAGGGAAAGGGTGATTCTCGATCTGGGGAAAACAGTTAAGGCTGGCCTCCATGTGCAGGTGGGTAGAGAAGAGTCATCAGAGCCATTAACCATGCACTGGATGACTGTTTAAAAGATTTAACTTGGGATACCCTCAGCAACCACAAAAAGTCAATTTCCAGTATTCTCCATAAGATAAACAACCTCGGGTTCAGAGATTTATAGAGAGGTGACTAAGGAAGTCTGTTATCCCCAAGAAGTATATCTAGGCCAAAAGAAATGCTCTGCCTGAAAATACCCAGAGAAATACCTGTTAAGAATCCCTTTATTTGTATAGGAACAGAATACCATGGAAATGTTTAATCAGAACAGAGCAAAACTGGACATCAAGGAAATGGTTCTGGAGGTGGAACGTTCTAAGCAGAAGCTAGTTAAATCATGGTAGAGCATATCCAGAGCAAAAACAAACAAACAAACAAAACCAGTAAATCATCAAATTTCAGGGCTAAAAATCTAGGGCAAGAGATAAGGAGAGCTGGGAGCATAGTTACCTTCAAATACCTAGACTTGTTCCAGGTTTGGTGTCAACACAACTAGAAGCCCGGTTTGGCTTTGTGTTGCTCTGATAGCCTTTTGGAAAGTTGAAAGCATCCTTTTAGACCACAAGAATCTGGGAGTTTTCTTTAAGGAAACCCAATATCAGGGTAGCTCGGGAGTTGTGTGGGTTCCTATACTGTCACTCCTTTCCAAGCAAAGGTGCCAACTGGCAAGTAAGGTAGAATCTTAAAATGTCACTAATAGTTACAAGGTGAAGGCAGTGACCATGAATGGTTGGTTCACAGGCACAATCCTTGGTATATATTCTTCCCAAGCCATCGGATACCAAGGAATGTGACCTAGGTGGAGCCAGGAGACAAAATTAGCCTACCCTTCAAATTCTGACCCCTGTATCTTTACTGGGCAGGGGGGAGGAGTGGGGAGGCCGAGGTGAAGCGAAGGGACAGTCACAGAGCAAGTATGGACTCAAGCTTGACCAAGGCCACAGGGAGTGCCCAAGGAACGCACTGCCCGGAAGTCAGTCTGAAATGCATGGTGTTCTCCCAAGGCTGTTGTCACCAGCGCCAGCAACAAAAGCTGGAGCTGACAAAACCAATGCTGAAAGCCTTAAGAAGCTCTTCACATCCTTTAAGTCTTTGACTCAATATCACTTTCCAAGAAGACCTTATCTCAACCTATCCAGAGGATAGCAACTCTGTTGTTTTCTGTGTTGATCCATTTACTCAGCCCAAATACACATTAGTCTAGTCAGCCTGTTTCCCCCACTAGACTGTAAGCCTAATGAAACCAAAGACCCTGTCTAACGTGTTTGTCCTTATATCCCCCATGCTAGCACAGTGCCTAGAACACAGTAAGTGCTGAAAAATAATTCAATAAAAAATAGTCTATGACAGTAATTCTCAAAGTGTATTCCCTGGACATCCAGCACTGAGGTCACCTGGGAACTCATTAGAGGTTTGAATTCTCAGGTCCCACTCCAGACTCAATGAATCAGAAACTTCGGGAGTGGGGCCAGCAAACTACATTTTAACAAGCTGTCCAGGTGACTTTTTTGCATGCTCAAGTTGGAGGACCACTGGTATAGAACAAGAATGTGTAAAAATGCAATTATCAAAGGTACAGAAATATACATTTCCTGGTAGTAGGAAGCATAAAGGTAAAGATTCTTTTCTAACATGGGGTTGGAACGCTTAGCCAGGTCAGCCACAATTCTAAGGCTGGTATGCATGCAACTAATATTTTATCTAGACTGTAGCAAGAATTTCCAAATAGAGGCTAAGTAGAAATCTTGGACAACTTACTTAACCTCTCTAAGGATGTTTCCTTATCTGTGAGGAGGGACCATCCTCACAGGTTGATAAAGATTAAATGAGATTTTAAAAGAAATTTATCCAAGTTCTAGTGTATAGTAAACACTCAATAAATGGTGGTGGTGCTGCCTCTTATTGAATCTGTTTTGGAGGCCTGTGAAGATGAGTATCTCACAGGTGCAGTTTTCCACCTCCAAGAAGGCCCTGGAAAGAATGAAAAGTGTGCTATTTTTCCAAAGGGTAACACCCAAATGCTGGGATACAAGTAGCTTAGTGAGAGTGTAAGGATACACCATTTGCTAGACTCCAGAGCCCAGAGATGCCAAAGGAAAGAGATAAGTTAACTCCTGAAGGGTTAAAGCAAGGGGAGGAAACAAGACAGGAACAGAACAAGCAACTGCTAAGCAGCGGGTAAGACTTGCTGGCAGTGAAAATGGCTGAGCCCAAAGAGCAAGGTTATGCTGTGATGGACTCTTCTCATCTGGCAAGAAGGTAGTCCTTCTGTGTATGGTATCTGTGTTTTCCGAACCAAAAATTGGTACAGTCTTAGGAATCTGAGGATACTTACGGATGTAATGGGCCAAACTGAAATCAGGGCTGCCCTGGGAAATCCAGAATATGTAGTTACTGTCTGGAAATGGTCTATTTTTATAAGAACCCAACACCAGTATGGCTAAAGGACTGCACAGAATTTCACAATACCCTCATACAGTCTCTGGTTATGACTCACCCTGAATGATGAAGGCTGTATGGGCACATGACCCTGAAAAACTTAGAGCGTGTGTGAGAAGTTACTTAGGGTCATCTTCTCTTTCTTCCCATTCCACCAGATCCTTCTAGTTTTATAGTCACTGGCCAAAATCTGGAGACCTTAGTAAAAGATCATCAAGGTTATCTCTAGTATCCTAGATTAGCTACCACTGCATTTTAATACCCGTTCAAGGGTTCTTTTTGGACAGTTTCATTGCCTTTGATGATGATAAGGAGGGACACAAGGTCTTTCAATGCGGAATCATGTTCATGAGTTAGCAGTTTCTTGAGCTCCAAATGGGAAAGATAAGCAGAATTTTACAACCACTGGTTATAAAAAATAGGGCTGGTTAGAAAAGTTAATGGCCTTACAGCCAGTTATTCTGTCAATTATGAGACCTGCTGCCACCAAACGAGTCATGGGTAGGTGAGTTTGAGCAGTTTACCTTCTTGTGGAGTAGCAGGTTGAAGAAAGATAAAAGAATTCTATCTACTAGAATTTAAGAGTATGTTGTCAGAAGTGGGGGATGGGGGATAAGCCACATCTTGCTGTTCTTCAATTTTCCTTCCAGGAATGCTTTTCTCAAATAGAAATCAAAATTTTGGGGGCACCTGGGTGGCTCAGTTGGTTAAGCATCTGCCTTCAGCTCGGGTCATGATCCCAGGGTTCTGGGATCAAGCCCTGCGTTGGGCTCCTTGCTCGGTGGGGAGTCTGCTTCTGCCTCTCGCTCTGCCTACTGCTCCCCCTGCTGTGTGCATGCTCTCTGTCACATAAATAAATTAAAAAAAAAAGAAATCAAAATGCAGAGACACACTAACTATGCAGGCACCTAATGAGACTGAGGAGGCACTGTTGAATCAGAGGATCTTGCACTTCCGGAAGATGGCTATGCCTCTAGACCCAGTTGAGTAAGAACTTCCAAATCATTCTGATTTCTTCACCAACCCTGGAAAAGCAAGGTAATCTTGCTGTTGGGAATTGGAGAGAACACAGCCTACCATTGGGCCTCAGTCAGAGTGACTACAATTATCATGACTTGATCTAATTGCAATTTGGAGCTGTTTACACCTCCTTAGGTAATAAAGGCCTCCCTGGTTTCCTGAGTATCATCATTCTGAGAAAGAAATTAGCATGAACATTGCTGCTCAGAATTCCTCCCCTCAACCATTTCTTGTAGCTCAACCTTCCAAGTTACTAGACTACTTGACACTGTGTAGGACAAGTTAGGGCTGGGTATACTATGTCCTTGGAAGTCTGAGTCTGTTATCTGGAGGCGAGTCAGTTTTGGTGGCATAGAGTTGTCTGGACTAAGACGACTGAAAAAGCTAAGAGGTTTTTCCTTGCCCCGCTCCTTGTCAGTAGAATGTGGGGGCCATCCCACAGGGATAAACAATATAAGAAGCCAAACTACAGTTGATAGGGTCAGTTTAGTACAACAAACCATTATGAAGCACCTTCTCTACTATTTGCTAGGTACTAGGGCTCAGAAATGAAAAAGACCAACCCTGGGATGTCTGGGTGGCTCCGTCAGTTAAGCGTCTGCCTTCAGCTCAGGTCATGATCCCAGAGTCCTGGGATTGAGTCCCGCATCGGGCTCCTTGCTCAACAGGGAGCCTGCTTCTCCCTCTGCCTGCCACTCCCCCTGCTTGTGCTCATGCTCTCGCACAAGCGTGCTCTCTCTCTCTCTCTGACAAATAAATAAATAAATCTCTTTAAAAAAAAATAGAGGTACTTGGGGCACCTGGGTGGCTCAGTGGGTTGAGCCTCTGCCTTCGGCTCAGGTCACAATCTCGGGGTCCTGGGATTCAGTCCCACATCGGGCTCTCTGCTCTGCAGGGAGCCTGCTTCCTCCTCTCTCTCTCTGCCTGCCTCTCTGCCTACTTGTGATCTCTGTCTGTCAAATAAATAAAATCTTTAAAAAAAAATAGAGGTACTTAAAAAAGAAGGGAAAAGACCAGCCCTACTCATCAGGAGCTTATAGTCTGATAGGTGAAGGAGAAAAACACATACACAGAATTTAACATAAACCAAATAGCTATGAATGAGAAGTAATGGGGGCAGAGAAGGCAGCCACTTCATGTGGGAATTCAGGGAAGCAACCAAGGAAAGGACCAGGGAAAGTACTTGAGCTCAAGATCTGTGGCTCAGAGCCATGAGATAATATACATCAAAGGTGGAGTAAAGGGAAAAGGGAAGGCTAGAAAGCTCCTGGTCAGAGCTGAAGGCACACCACTGCTTTTGAACTTCTTTAGGTGACTAAGGCTCTGACAGGGTAGAGACTTGTGGCAAATGTTCACTCACCCGTCCACCCACACGTATGCCCTTACCAGTGATCTGATTTGGTGGAGAAATGGGAAAGAAGAGCAGATGTAAAACAGGGTGCATGCCACGTAAGTCCCCAGCAGACATCACTGTTCTTCATTTCTCCTCACAAGCTCTACCAGAATTGCAGGAGTCAGATGGTGCACTCTCAGGAGTTGAGAAAAAACTAGGAATCTCTGAAGTATAGCTGCAGGCAAAATTACAGACCTTCCTCTGCAGAATGTCAACAGTGTGTGGCTGACAGAGCTCTCCAAAATCCATTGGGTTATGGCACAGCCCTTCTCTCTGGATGAACAGGGTGAGCCTGCCATGAACCTCTACAGCACCACATGCGTTATTTGGTAGAACGCCAAACTATACCATTTCTTTCCTAAACCACTATTTGTACCTACTCTTTCATCTCAAACCTAACCTCACAGCTAATCCTTATGCAAACCAGAGTCCTCTCTGAGCTAACCTATTCCAGTCTTCTCTTCAACAATGACTCTACTCTGTTTTAGAGGTGACCAATCTCTCACTCTGTTTCAACCGTACAATGCCTATGCCAGTTATTTCCCAACCGGTTAAAAAATCAAGTCAAAATGAATGAACAGATGCTTTAATTTCAAGCCTTTCTTCTTACTCCTCACCTACCCTGATTCAAGATTTCTCAAATATCCTCATTTCCTCATAGTTCCCTGAAAAAAAATCAACTCTGTTTATGATCCTCACTGACTGTAATACCTAGTCCACTCCCCCCAATTCAAATTCTAAATCCCTAGGATTTCAAACTTAATTCAGAATCTTCCATGAATTCGAAATCCTTCCCCAGTAAGTGAAGTCCATCAATTTTACTATGACTAACATGTCTCCCCCATTCTTGTGTATAATCATGAATACCCAACTCCCCATTATCCACCTGTGGCCATTTCGCCTCTTTCCACTTACTGGCTTGGGGTATGTCCACTCCAGTAAATGTGCTGGATGGAGCATGACAGAGAAGACACATATAGACAACTCACAGAATGAGGGCAAAAGTCAAGCAAAAGAGGCAAGGAAATCATTATTTTGCACTATTTGCATTCAGGTCCCTTACAAAAGCAGGGATAATAAGAGACAAATATATATATATATATATATATATATATATATATATATATATATTTAATTACATCAAATTATATTAGAAGTTTCTTAAAATAGAAGTAGTAGCCACAGAAATAGGCACCTGCTTAGTGAAGTGGAAAAGATGGCTTACTTAAGTATGTCCCAGGGGAAAAGAAAGTTGGTAAATTATTTGAAGTATACTGTAAGTTTATAGGCCAAGATTAATATAAAATGTGTGTGTGTGTGTGCATAAACACCCATACTTACAAGGTAAATGTGTCCATCCTATTCACCCCTGTAAAAAATCTTGCCAAACCAAATAGAAGTTCTTTAAACTTCTATTAGTCTGCAGTAAATTGTCAAATACATAGATGGCACCCAAGTGGTAGCTGACAGCGATTGTCAATCCTAGCTGAATGAAAACCTACCCAAACCATGTGCAGGAGGAAATTAATCTTTAATCATAAAAACACTCAAGAAAAGGAACCTGTGTGTTACAGAATTCTTATAATTGTACTGGAAGATATACTGTAATTTACTTAGTATAGCCAAGAATTTATAGAACCATGATTCAGAGTTGCACAATCTGACTTTAGCACTAAAGCTGAAAAATAAAACCTACTGGAATCAATCCAACTTGCTTTATTTCCTGGAATACAGGTAAAAACCCACCATATTTTAACATCAGGATAATAGAGACTGTAAATAACAATGCTCTCTCTCCTAATGAACCCACAGTAGTTTGTTGATTTAGTTACAAAAAAAAATTATTTACAGCAAATGATCAAGGAAAACAAATGTTTTCTTCAATTCTCTTCCAGCAACGGTCACCCCCTATATGAAAAAATATTTATGTGCCACTGACAAAGCAACTCTCAGTTGATAATTCACTGTGAACTTGAGATCTGAAGATTTCCCCCCCACCCCAGTTTCATTTGGCACACCCACAACACTTACCTCCTTAAATTTTATACACAAGCAAACATAACTAATATAGATGTCAAATCCATTCATTGCCTATGCTATGGACATAATCTTCAGAATCAAGCTATTTTACAGCTACCATTATCTATTTTAACTTGTCAGTTGTAAAAGATTGATGCCAATTAGGTTGTATGCTTAGCCTGATAATTTTATTTAGTTAACACTGCTCATATAAAGTCTACACAACAAAAGATGCATTAAAAAATACACTTCCATTCTTTTTTGTGTATCCATAGAAGTACTGATATGTACCACATAGGGTTCCAATGATGGAAGTTTTAATGAAAATTACAATTCCATAAGACATTTCTACTGCTCAACAGTAACGAAAGGGCCAGTGGTAAAAAATGGACAATTTTCATCCTATATCAATGGCATATAAAGTTAAGACCTGAGGAAATTAGGTATTTTGAGGGCATAAGGTTTATGCAACTTCTCAAAATTGTACTTACTAACCATAAGCATATAAAACAGGTTCTTTGTGAACAGAGCTTTAAAATGCATTCTTTTATCTCTAACAGTATATATTTCTTTTGTACACATTATGAATTCTTTAAAAAGCCCTTATCATGGATTATTCTTATTGCTATTTTTTTTAATATTCAGTGGAGAGAGAACCTAATAACCTGCTTACAATTTCTCAAGGAGTTCAGCTACTCTATTTTCTTCAATATTATAATGCTTAATGTTTTTGAAATTGCAGTACCCCATTATTAGTTGGCTGACTTCGTGACACACTCTTTTTCTCTCCTACAAATGTGGCATGTGTGGGTATTTTAATTCAAAATAATTTTGGTTTAAAACTTTCCTGACACCTTTTGAAGTATCAAGAGGCAGATGAAAAAAATAACCTCTTAACTTCCCTGCCTTAAGAAAATTTTTAAACAAAACTTCACTCAACACTTTTATATGCAACAATATTCTATCTGGCTGGATAACAGTAGAATGAGGGGAGGAAGGGAAAGAAAGCAGAAAGATGAAAATATGGGGTCTCTGCTACCAAAGGAGCTTACCATCTAATGTGGGAGGTAGATATGTACACAAATAATAGAAAACATTCACTGACTGAGGTATAGGGGAGGGGTGCTGAGGGTTACAGGTGGAGATCAAGGGTGCGAGGACGTGTCAGATCTGAAAGGAAACCGTGTCAAAGTTTCAAATTGGAACAGTGATGTCATGCTGAAGATTTCGAAGTACATTCCATTATCCTACATATGTATTCCCACTAAGGTGCAAAGAGGTACATACAGAAATGCTAAATACAGTCATCTCGGTTGTATTCTGCTCTCCAAGCCATGCCCCTATGGTGCTTTATCCTCCCAGAGAGGGCATTTGTTTTCTAATCAACACAAAGGCAATACATGTGCTAGCTGTGGTCCTGAATACATGGATATTTATTGTCTCCTGTCTTTCTCTCTACTACCAATGCTACCATCTCTGCTTTCATCAATAAAGCACTAGTTAAGTGGTATGTCCACATAGTGGAATACTGTGGTACATCCATGCAATGAAATATCTTGCAGGCATTAAAAAAAACAGGCACTGTAGTCTAATTCTATTGTGACAATGGGTTTTTTGGTATTGATAGTACACTACAGTTATGGAAGATACCATTAGTGGGGGAAGCTGGGTGATAGGTACATGGGAATCTCTCGGTACTATTTTTGTAACATCCTGTGAGTCTATAATTATTTTGAAATAAAAACGCAAAGGAAAGAAGAGAAGAACGAGGCATTTCTAGGTATGCCAATATAGAAGTATGTCCAAGATGGCCTCTTAACTGCAAAAAAGTTAGAGAAAAGCACGTATAGTATGTTACTCTCTGTGCAAAAGGGTACGTCCATGAGCATAGATGCTAGTATATGCATCAGCTATCTCTGTAAAGATAGAGAACTGGTGGCAGCAGTGATTGTCTCAGGGGAGGGGAACAGGATGCCAGGGAGTCAGGGGCAGGGGGAGGGGGAGCTCCATCTCATGGTCCCCTTGAAATGTGCGAATTTCATACCATGTGCACATACTACTTCTTCCAAAAATGTTCATCCCTAGGGGGCACGGTCTTCCGACCAAAAGGTTTTAAAGTATCCCTTCTATCTGAGGTATTACTCTTCACCCAGTTTAAAAGGCCCAGGGACCCGGAAGCGGGATTTAGGGATAGGTTCTTCCACTGATCCAGTATTAGGCAGTGTTCTCCTGTCAGACAGTGAGTTAGCTACTGGAGGGCAAGGGGCCAGAACCTTAGCTGCACCCAGCCCAAAGTCTTACATATTTAGGGACGTAGACGGTCTTGAATTGATTTGACCTATTATCCTATCCCTTTTGACCTACTCTTAAAACCCCAGACCTAGAAGGATTCTTTACCATTGATTCTGCCCCAGCATGATGTTTAAAAAATTAACTTCATTTATGACTCATTAGCATGAGTCATTCCAAGGTCAATGACTGTCTATCTCCAGACACCAATGCTCAAAAAGATACAGGCTTATTCTAGTAAAGGCAAGATTTTTTGTGGGAATATGGGTGATTTGTAAATTTCCTTTTGGTTTTCACATCTGTGTGTCTATGAACCAGATGACTCTTCAGTCAGCTAAAATATTCCAACCACGCTCATCACTCCCTAACTTCTATAGGTTTTATTTGTCCTTCCATAAGATGTTTACTCATTTATATCAGATATCTCAGTGTATAACTTAGCTCTTTTACCAGGGTATAAGCTTCTTTTTAAGATTTTATTTACTTATCTGAGAGCGAGAGCAAGCACTGGAGCAAGCAAGGGGAGGAACAGAGGGGGAGGCAGAGGGACAAGCAGACTCAGCTGAGGGCGTGAACATGGAAATGGACCTGGGGCTTAATCTCATGACCCTGAGATCATGACCTGGTAGGAAATCAAGAGTCCAAGAGTTGGATGCTTAACTGACTGAGCCATCCGGACACCCCTAGAATATAAACTTCTCAAGGGCAGGGAAGCCTTATCTATCTTATTATTCCCAAAGTAACTAATTTCTAGGTTAATCATCTTTGGACAGTTCATTTAATTGAGATGATCTAATTTAAAAATTAACTTAAAAAATCATTTAACTTATAACTGAACTAATTTGTTTAAAATAGTATGGTGGGATGGGGCACCTGGGTGGCTCAGTCAGTTAAGCGTCTGCCTTCGGCTCAGGTCATAATCCCAGGGTCCTGGGATCGAGCCCCACCTCCGGCTCCCTGCTCAGTAGAGAGTCTGCTTCTCCCTCTCCCTGCTGTTACCCCCCGCTTGTGCTCTCTGTCAAATATATAAATAAAATCTTAAAAAATAATATAGTGGGTTTGTTGTGAGGGCAAATAAAAGACTTTTACAAGTATATTATAGACAGAAATTATGCTGCCATAACTAACAAGTCTCATCCCTCGAGGATGTTGCTCTGACCTCATGGAAGTCAAACCAGCACCTTCCTTATCTATATACTGGAACCTCATCCTCTCTCTCTTCCTCAACCAGCTATAGCTGGCTGCTAAGCTGAAACATTACTACAAAATTGCTAAGCTACTCTCTCTTTAAACTTGGTAAACAAATGCTAAGATCCCTGGGGGGAGAGGGAAGAGAGGAGAAGATGGTAGTCCCTTCTGAGAGCGCCCGTTCAAGAGCTTCCTACTCACAAGGAATCCTGCTTTGTCTGCTGGACACCCCTGACCCTGACAGCCAGTTCCCAGAAGCCATGTAGTCTTTGTTTCATGCTACTTGCAGCTGGTTCAAGATCCATTCAAAATTGCTCAGAGCTTTTAACCATTTTGTCTGCCACTTTTCTTCTTCCTCAAACAGAACTGAAAGCAAGTCAAAATTAGAGCTGTCTCCCCATAAAAACCAATCACCAATATTATAATGTAAGTTATAATGGCATTTATCATCTAGAACTGTTAGTCCATTCTGTACTTCTTTAGTGACTTAGGTTACGTAACTTCCAAAAGCTTAAGTTATACTAAAAATCTCTAATTTCTCTTCATTATTTTTAAAGTAAGCATTAATATAAAATTAATTAAATATGACAACACTTCACAACTTGTCCTTAATAGTAAGTCTTGATGAGGGCAAGAAACATATCTTATTTATCTCTGAATCTCCCACAATGCCTTGGTCATGGTAAATTCTTCAGAAATAGTGATTTGCATTCACTTTTTCAAGGATGCACTCAATCTGCATATTGACAGATGACTCATTTCTAAAATTCAAAAATTTGTTGGGGCGCCTGGGTGGCTCAGTGGGTTAAAGACTCTGCCTTCAGCTTAAGTTGTGATCCCAGGGTCCTGGGATCCAACCCTGCATCTCATCTTTTGCTCTCTGCTCAGCAGGGAGCCTGCTTCCCCCACTCTCTCTGCCTGCCTATCTGCCTACTTGTGATCTCTGTCTGTCAAACAGGTGAATAAAATCTTTAAATAAATGAAATTCAGAAATTTGTATAAAAACAATTCAACTTTTTTTTTAATTGACATGCCATACTTATTTCAGAAAAGAACAATTTTTTTCACAGTCTCTTAAGACCTCCATCTGAGGTGCAGCTGGGTGGCTCAGTCTTAACCAACTGAGCTGGTTAAGCATCTGTCTTCAGCTCAGGTCATGATCCCAGAGTCCTGGGATCAAGGCCCATGTTGGGCTCCCTACTCAGGGAGGAATCTGCTTCTCCCTCTTCCTCTGCCCCCTCCCTCTGTCCGTGCTCTCCTCCTCTCTCTCTAGCGCTCTCAAATAAAAATAAACTTAAAAATCTTAAAAAAAGACCTCCATCTGAGCTAAAAACAACTTTCCAGGCAATAGATATACACACTTTGTGACCGAGACTGCACATCAGACTGAAGGACTCTTTGAATTAGTTCTGGAAGAGAGGCAAGTAAGCTCAAGGAGAGATTTTTAACTTGTCTTCAGTTCCTTGAGGGGTGTCATAAAATTGTTAAACACATTAATTTTAATATCAAAAAATAAATATGTGCCATTAACCACTTTTAGGAGAGGGGAGGGCTATGTTATAAAACCAGTGCTTGAGTATTACAACTCTCAACAATGTTAGAAATCCTACCAAGAAAGAGGCAAGGCTTAAATTCTCTATGCTATATAGTTTTCCCATCTAAAGAACTGGATAAGAGCAAACTCTTAGTTTAGGAGATTGTTCTAAGAATGGATCATTATGAAGTGCTTTTAGTATTTTATTAAAATTTACTTGCAATGAGGTCAAAATATTCTATGTAGGCAATATAATTCAACCTGTTTACAACATATGAAAAATAACTTCCAAATGAAACTTAACTTTGAAAATAATCAAAACTTAACTTTGAAAATAATTCATCTACAATCTCACTCCCTGAATCTAACCTGTATCCCATCGCAATGAGATTTTTTTTTTTTACAGATTTTATTTATTTATTTGACAGAGAGAGATCACAAGTAGGCAGAGAGGCAGGCAGAGAGAGAGAGAGAGAGGGAAGCAGGCTCCCTGCTGAGCAGAGAGCCCGATGCGGAACTCAATCCCAGGACCCTGAGATCATGACCTGAGCCGAAGGCAGTGGCTTAACCCACTGAGCCACCCAGGCGCCCCCGCAATGAGATTTCTAAAGCTAACTACCAATTCTTTATTCTAGTTTGAGTCACTTTCTTAAGGGCCACCTTGGGAGTTATAATTAACATATAACTTTCAAAAATCTACTTCAGAGTAATAGCAACCAATGTCAATAGTTTACAAAATCTTTCTTCCACTACAGCTGTTTCCTACCCTGCTCCTTTAAACCACTATTGTCATTCAAATGACCTCTTTGTACATGATAAGCCCATCAACAGTTTTGTAATTATTGCTTCATTCAACAATATTTTAAATCAGGTAAGAGAACAAACGTTACAAACAAGGATACCTTTACACTGTCTTTTGTACTCATCTGTGTAGTCACCTTTATCAGCGCTCTTTCTTTGTGTACATTCAAGTTACTATCTAGCGTCCTTTCAATTCAGCCTGAAGGACTCCCTTTAGTATTTCTTATAGAGCAGATCTGCAGCAACAAGTTTTCTCAGCTTTTGTTTATCTGGAAATGTCCTATTTTTTCCCTCAGTTATGAAGGACAGTCTTGCTAGCTATAGGATTCTGGACAATCCATTATTTCAGCCCTTTGAATATTTCATCCCACCACCCTTCTAACCTCCATGGTTTCTGATGAGAAATCAGCTGTTAATCTTATTCAGAAGCTCATGTCTGTGATGAGTCCCTTTGCTCTTGCTGCATTCAAGATTCTCTTTGTTTTCATCTTTTAACAACTTAACTATCATGTGTCTAGGTGTGAATCCCTCTGAGTTTATCCTACTTTCAGTTGAACTCCTTGGATGTTGCAGATCAATGTTGTTTTGTTTTAACAAATTTAGGATGGATTCAGCCATTATTCCTTCAAATATTCTTTCTGCTTCCCCACCTTCTCCTTCTGGGACTCCTATTATATGTATGTTGGTATACTTGATGATGTCCCATAGATCTCTTAGAGTCTGCTCATTTTTTTCATTCTTTTTGTTCCTCAGATAGTCTAATCTCAATCTATCTTCAAGTGTGCTGATTCTTAATTCTGCCACTCACATCTGCTGCTGAAATACTTTAGTAAATTTTTCATTTCAGTTACTGAAATTTCCAACTCCAGATTTTCCATTTGGTTCTTTTTAAAATAATTTCTATCTATTTACTGATATTCCTTATTTGATGAGACAGTCATATACTTTCTTCTAATTCTTTAGACATGATTTCCTTTTAATATATTTATAATAGCTCATTTAAAGTTTTGACTAGTAAGCACAACATCTGGGTTTCCTCAGGAACGGTTTCTATTGACTATATATGTGTCATACTTCCCTGTGTCTTTGATTGTATTTTATTTTTTGTTGAAAAGTAAACATTTAAAATAATGTAATGTAGCAAGTTTGGAAATTAGATCCCTCTGCAATGTTTGTTCTTCTTGTTGGTTGTTTAGTGGCTTTCTTGGACTGATTCTGTAAAGTCTGTATTCAGTGTCATGTGTAGCCCCTTGAAGTCTCTACTCAGTTAACTTAGGGGTCAACTAATGATTGGAAAGGGATTTTCTAAAGGTTTTGAACCAGTATATCTTTCACCCTATGTCAAGAGACCCTGTTGGTGTGTGTGTGTGTGTGTGTGTGTGTGTGTGTGTATTGGGGTATGCTTTCAATGCTCCAGCAGTTTACAAATGTACCTTGGCCTTCATTTCCTGCTTCCACAGCTTTTCAAGGTTAGCCAGAGGTGAGCTAATAGGGGCTCCTCAAGTCTTTCTTGGGCCTACACACAGCCCTACACATGGGTGTGACCTTCTAGATACCCAGGAATATCTTGGAGCTTGCTAAAACCCCCTAACCCAGATTCTCCTTTTAAGTTTTCTAGCCAGCCTCTTCTTTGTCCTCCTCTGGTATCATTAGCTCAGGCAGATGTAATGTTAAACAATTGTCTTTGATTATTTTTAACAAGTACTCTGAGGATAATGCTTTTCCACTGAGCAAGGATAAGTCAGGTCAAACAGAGACAAGCCTTGTGAATGGAGCCTTCCCAGGGAGCTATCAGGAAGGTCAAATAGTGATGATTTTTGGTGACAGGGTATTTGGGGAGCTTGACCCCTCCAGTGGCTACTGGTTTTCACAGCTACTGTCTTTGCAAGGCTACTGGTTTCCTTGTGGAACTGGATAAAGGGAGAAAGGATTAGGGTAAGTTAAAACACAACAAAGCTCACTGTTCTTACAGAAAATCATCTGGTTTTGTTGTTGTTGTTGTCTGAAAATCAACTGTTTTTAATGAGGAAATGCTCAGGTTGTTGAAAGTCTTTGGTTAATTTCTAGAATTCTGAAAAAGTTGGTTTTGAATATTTTTGCCAGTGTCCATGTTGCTTTCATAGAGGAGTGGATTTTCTACAGTCCTTACTCTCATATTCTGGAAATCCCTTCTTTTCTTGAGTTTGAAAATCATTTTAAAACTGGTGTCTTCTAAAAAAAAAAAAACTGTAACCTTCAGCTCTTAAAAGTACCCAGAAAAATACATAGGATCCTTGGTGATATCTACACATAGATTGCTAGGTTAAAGTATTCGTGAACATCTACAAAATTAGAAGAGAGAAAATATAATCAGCCTAGATTTACATTCCGTTTCACCTTTTTTGACCACAAGGAAATAAATGTGTTTTTCGATAACAGTTGTAATAAAGAGGCATTTATTGTTATCAACATTTGGCTGCATTTGAAGTATTTTTAAAATATTACTTCGTTTCAAAGATTCACATTATGTTAGTTTTAAATAAAAGAACATGAGAGACTATAACTTATATGAGACATGGTGGGACTGAAAGCATAGCCTAGAATCCTAAAAGATGAAAGGTTACTTAAGAAAAGATCTCAGTGTACTTCTTAGATGAAATGGGGTAGATGGTGATTATAAGCTCTAAGTCTTGAATTATATCAAGAATCATAAACATTTAAAAAATTCATTTTAACAAGACATTTACTATTTTACCCCAATTGATGTTTCATTATAATGTTGCCAAACCAAATTACAAGTTATGAAAAAGTCTGACTACAATGATAGCATTATTCTAATACTAAAAAATTGGGAGATATCAAATATACTATAAGTGGTTCTTCATTTGGATAGTTCTGGGGGTCCTGAATGAATTTAGTTGCAGGTATGATATGAAAACAGCCTTCTCATAACTGTGTGTGTGTGTGTGTGAGAGAGAGAGAGAGAGAGAGAGAGAAAGAGAGAGAGAAGAGGAAGGTGAAGTGGGGAGAAGCATGAGAATAAACACATAATACTTTGAAAATAACTGGCCTATTCCTCTTAAAGTAGCACCTGGAATTGTACACAAAACTCTGGGTGTAGGGATCATGCTGCAGGGCACAGAGTCAAGTTGCAAGAAGAAAAATGTTGAGAATCACTCAACTAAAATGTTTAAAACACTATAAGAGGGATTACAAAGCAGAGTACCTGGGTGGCTCAGTTGGCTGAGCATTCAACTCTTGATTTCAGCTCAGGTCATGATCTCAGGGTCCTGGGATCAAGCCCCATGTGGGGCTCTGCACTCAGTGTGCAGTCTGCTCGTTCCTTTCCCTCCCTCTACTTGTTCTTTCTCTCCCATAAATAAAATCTTTTAAAAAAGTGATTACAAAGCCATTAAAATCTTGTCTGAGAAAACCAGTGTAAATTGAGCAGATCCTTAATACAGAGGAAATCACTCATTCAAATCAACATCTCAGTGATATTTATGAAGCCATCATTTAGAATTTCACTGTCCTATTCCATACATACTTTTTAAAACCAGCATGAGCATACAGTAAAGGTATATAACATGGTAGGTTTTTACTACTATGTGTCTTTAGAATTCATGGACTTAAAATCTGCAATTTTAGAAATTTATGAGCAACATTAAAGTCCTTGATTAAATAATTTTTCATTTTGCTGAGACAGTAATTTGAAGAATCTGGATCTTGTATACTTTAAGGGTAATATGCATGAATAAGTTGCTAAATTAGTAAGTCTATCCTGCTGTCCAACTATGCTTGGATGTTTTCTTTGCATTATAAACTACGCAATAACTCAGGAAGTGAACAAAAAATTTGTTTTTTTTAAATGGCCCCCCCAAATAAAGCATGTTTCTACAGCGGGTGACTAATATAAGGAAATGGTTTAAGAGTCATAAAGCTGTGTTGGTTCTTAGCCAGAAGATATTAATTTTGGATAATTCAAAGACTAATGTGTTGAATTCAGCTTTGACTCAGAACTATGACATAAACAAGTCTGCCATAAAACATTTTATGAGAGAAATTACATGCTAAAATATTATTTGTGCTTTCAGGATAACTTAAAATCCCCTGGGTCAGGCTTCTTCAAATCTGTTTACCTTCACCTAAATTATATTAATGCGAGAACAGACACATCAAGAATTTCCATAAAAACAAATAAAGGTATTCCCTTTTTTTCCCCCACCAAATGTAGGATATGCACTGTGGTTTGCTGACCCTCTAAAGTCCATTCTTGGGCAGTAGACTAAGAATTCCTGACTGTAGAGGGGCACCTGGGTGGCTCAGTGGGTTAAAGCCTCTGCCTTCAGCTCAGGTCATGATGTCAGGGTCCTGGGATCGAGCCCCAAATCGGGCTCTCTGCTCAGGGGAGAGCCCGCTTCCTCCTCTCTCTCTCTGCCCGCCTCTCTGCCTACTTGTGATCTCTGTCTGTCAAATAAATAAATAAATAAATAAATAAAATCTTTACAAAAAACTTCCTGACTGTAGAAATATTAGGAAAGAAGCACTTACTAAACATATGGAAATCTATAGTTTAAAACAAAACAGCAGGGGCGCCTGGTGGCTCAGCGGGTTAAGTGTCTCCCTTTGGCTCAGGTCATGATCCCAGAGTCCTGGATCCAGCCCTGCATCAGGCTCCCTGCTCAGCAGGAAGCCTGCTTCTCCCTCTCCCATTCCCTCTGCTTGTGTGCGCTCTCTCTCTGTCAAATGAATAAAATCTTTAAAAAAAAATAAATAAAACAGAACAGCAGAAAATAAATAGTATCAAATAGCCTTCTGAATATTCCAATATTATATACGAATGGAACCATAGAAGATAGGCTGGTGATTAAAGCTTATGCCAAATCTTGTTGAGAATCATAAACACACATCTCTCCTGTGTATAGCTACATATAGCCAGGTCAGTCTCCAAACAGCAAACAATTTCAAATAAATCCACAAAGATCTTATGGTGTCAGTTATATATACAGACACAAAGATACCCACTTCTAGGTAAGGCATAGTAAGGAACACAATGGAACTCTCTCATTCTCTGCTTTAAAATCCCCCTAGAAAAACTTCCAGAAATCTTGAGAACAAACACTGCCCTGAATTCAGTATCAGTCCAGTTAAATACTTCTTAAGATATTCAAATCAAGTCATAAATTTACAACCCCTTTCCAAATCACTTCACCCCCTCCCCAAACTGGAAGACTAGCAGAACCAGTAAACTTTCTAGATAATGCAAAGTGGTAGATGCTGCTAGAATTTAAGTGGTAAATTTTATTTAATGCAGTTGCTACAAAGTCTTCAGATATTCAAGACTGCTGCTCTCAAAAATGACAAAGCTCCAAAG
This sequence comes from Enhydra lutris kenyoni, assembly GCF_002288905.1. Classification (NCBI taxonomy): domain Eukaryota; kingdom Metazoa; phylum Chordata; class Mammalia; order Carnivora; family Mustelidae; genus Enhydra; species Enhydra lutris. The sequence goes on along the minus strand of NW_019154164.1, from coordinate 4,786,519 downwards.
ACAAATTATGTTGAAGAAGGGGAAGAGAAGGACCGTCCTAGATTTATACTTCAATTCTGGGGTGGGAGAGATAAGGAGTCAAAAATATTCAAATAAAGGTAACAACAATTCTGAGAACAAGAAAGCACCAGTGGCTGTGCTGGGCTGGTGCAAGTTAATTAAGTTAGTAAAGGGTTAACAAATGGTTATTATGGGATGGTGAATAATTATACTCTTCATGGAGATGAGAGAAAGTTTCAAGACTAAAATGCTCCTTTTCTATAAAAACTGACCTGAATTTCTCTAGGCTGAACTAAAACATAGCAAAGGGTCTGAGAGCAGCCAGTGGAGACAGGAACCAGGACCCTCTGGACCCACACCCATTTTTTCACTTTAAAATAAGACTTGCTTGTTCTCTTGCCATAGCCAAAACGGAAAACCAGACGTTTTTTTTTTTTCCTTGATTGTGCTCTACACTATGGAGGCCACTGCCCATGTAACATGCCTATTGTCTGAAGCCTGTGAGAAATGAAATTGGCATCCCGATGGTTCAACCCTGTATAAACAAACTCACCTCTCCTTCTCTTGATGAGAGTATTCACTCTTGCTGATAAAGCTTTTAAGCATATTGAAAGTGATCACGGACCTTTGCGTGGTCTGTCCTAAGAACCACTGGATTCCATCCGGCCTCCTATCCTATTACATGGCAGGGGTCCGTGATCACAGACATAGGCCAAACCATCTCTTCCTCAAAAGCTCGGACTCAAAACATATTTCATTACCACTATTTTCACATCTGGTATTTTTTTTACCTCACTGTAGTAATAAGTAATTCAAATTACAGATTATTCATGATTCAAGTCTATGACATGAGCTCGTTTACTTATAAAAAACCTAAACTGACTACACAGAGAACGCTCCTAATGAGCACGATGCTAGGGCTGTTTTTTTTTACATCCTGAATACGTTGGCACAACATTCATGGTTATGTGGCTAGACCCTGTCAGAGATCAGTCTAACAGGAAATAATTTTCTTCTATTCTGAAACGTATTCTGGCGAATAAAAGAAGAGAGTTGTTAAAATGAAATGAAATTTTACAGTGATCCCTGAAAAAGAAGTCATAAGATGATTTCTTTTTAATTAAAGACAAATCATCAATGAAAGACTAAGAATTTGCTCCTTCTTCTTCAAAGGATAATTGTTGGTCAACACATAAAATAAAAATATGCTGTTTTATTGCAATCCAGGAAACCATTTTAGAATTTTGTTTCTAAATAATACTATGAAATCTTTACAGATTTTGCTTATACAGTCTGTGTCTTAGAGTTGCGGCATTCTTGAGCAGGGCATGTTAAGAACCCTGAGGAACCTAACCATTAGACTAAATGATATTGAAGCTAATTTAATAAGTAATATCATTCAATCATTAGTCCCCAATTCTCCTAAAATTCCCAGTACCTAACTTATGTGAGTTACATTTGTAACATCCAAGTAAAATCCCTTCATTGATTTAAGGAGAAAAAAAGGACTTAAAGCCATTTAATTCCATAATAATTAGGGTAGTTTATATTTTATTTTTTAAATTTTTTTAAAGGTTTTACTTATTTGACACAGAGATAGAGAGTACAAGTAGGCAGAGCAGCAGGCAGAGGGAGAGGTTCTCGAAGCAGGCTCTCTGCTGATCCCAGGACCCTGGGATCATGACCTGAGCTGAAGGCAGCCACTTAACTAAGCCACCCAGGTGCCCCGAGCAGATTATTTTTTAATAATAATAATAATTTTTAAAATAAGTAGATTATTTTTTAATCTTTGTTAGTACTTAACTCCCTCAACTTCATGTCTGAGACACTGAAGTTTAGAAGGAAAAAAAACACAGAACATAGAAGGCACTCAGGCAGAAGGCAACATCACCAATCTTAACCTAAATGACTTATGCTGACTGTCTATTCACAAATGAAAGCACTTCATCTACACAGCAGACTCCTGCTTGTGTTATTTCCTGGTCTCTTGTCCAGGCTTCATGACATTCATGACATTAAAGGAGCTGCTGAGGCATAATTAGCTAAACAAAAGGGAAATTTTACCAAGAAAGAGGCAATTCCCAGGCCATTAATAGTTTAAAATTGTCAACTGGCAGGCCATTTCCCAATGCTTGAATTATAGCAACAGTCTCCTGACGGGGTCCCCTTTCTTGCTATGATCTCCCCGACTTTAACATACCTTTGATTGGTACCCACTGACTACTGTCCAATACTCCTTCTGACCGCTATGTCTTTAAGTTGTTTCCCTGTCTAGAATGCTTTATCCCTCTGTGGAAGGTCTACCCAGCCTGAATCCTACTCTCTTCATGGAGCCCTCCTGTAAAATCCCAGCCCACATTAGTCTTTGTCCAAACTCTAACAGGCCTCATTGTCTCCATCATTCATTCAGTCATTAAATCATGTGGCCTCATTCTGTGTTTCATGAATCTTGTCTTCTCAGTATGACTGCAAGCTTTTTAAGGGTAGGAAGCATGGCATACACCTATTTTATAGAACTCTCACCCACAACCGCTATATTACTCGTTCAACTGAAATGTTAGAATTTACAATATGCAGAGCAGTACTAGCTGAGAATGCTAGGTTTTGATATAAGATATACTGTCTTACGATAATGTTGGCAAATATATCTTGAAGCTTAAACAAATACACACTTCAAAATGTCTATAAGCAAAGGGATAATCATAGTGGAAATTCCTTTCTTCTCTGAAACTGTAAAGCCATCTCTAAATGGAAAAAGTTAGAAACTGCTCCAAAATCCAAATTAATACATCACAACTCTGATAATATTAAAAAACATCTGTACCTCTCCTAATAATAAAGAATCTCACACAGCTGTGTAGACAGTGAGGCAAATAAACAACTTTCAAGACTTGACCATGTCTATTATTTCACAGATTCCACTACCACACTTAGTGTATGCACTCCCAAAGTGAGTATTCCACTAACCACCTTTAGATATAAGCTTTTCATTAAAGCAAATAAGAAGCAATTTCAACAAGTGCTCAACTCAAGTGGTTTACATATGCACAGACAGGCTTAAAAGGCCTTACTTATAGTAGCCCATTAGGCAAGGTGTTTTCCAATTTTCCATCTCTCTAAAAAACACATTTTCTCAGAAACATAAGGTTCAACCATCAAAATGAATGTTCTCTCTCTGCCTTCATCCTTCCACCATTAAGAGTGGGTAAACAAGGCAAAGTTCCTACCTGTCAAAGACGTTTCCTTATATTATTATTAGCAAATTCATTAGAAAGCCCTAAAAGACAGAGGATAAGAATAATAACTTGAAAGCTAGAAAATCCAGTTTTTTTCAAATATAGGTGGGTGGTATTAAGTATACTAATAAAGGAAATGATAAATGCCATGTCAAATACTGACACACTACCAGTTCGAAACATTTTTTAATAGTTATTATTTCTTACTCAGATGCCTTCAACCTAGTTTACTCAGTTTTCAATAAGTTTAGAAAAATAAATACTTCAAAGCCTAAATTAAGCTCTCCCATAAATAAGCTCTGTGCATCTCTAATACATGTTTGTAAGATTCATTTTTAAAGATTCCCAAAATTCTCATGAAACATTAGTTGCTTTAGGTAGAGCCACTATCATGCACCTTCAAAAACTAAGCTAAACATGGTGCTTATAGTTATCAGTATTGTACTGTACTTAAAAATTTGGAAAGAGGGGCACCTGGATCGCTCAGTTGGTTAAGCATCTGACTCTTGATTTCAGCTCAGGTCATGATCTCAGGGTCGTGAGATCGAGCTCGTCGTCAGGCTCCTTGCTGAATGTGGAGCCTGCTTCAGATTCTCTTTCTGCCTTTCCCTCCGTCCCTCCACCCCTGCTCTCTCTAAAAAATAAATGTGAGAAGAGGGTAGGTCTCACTTTATGTGTTTTTTACCACTAAATAAATACATTAATCAATTAATTTTCTAAAAGCATCATACATCTGTGTGATTAAAGAGAAACTGATTAACCAAAAATGACTGACACTCCAGTTATCTGTGGGAATGTAACTTACAAATTAGACTGACCAGAGTAGGTCCTGTTGAGACACACTAGAGAAAAGCTACAGAAGATGTAAGTATGATCAATCAAAAGCCCTCCTATTGATTGCATTCTGCAGTCAAAAATTATAGCAGGATCTATCCTTTAATATTATCTGTTCCATAATCTCTATTATGAAGAATGACTATGAGCAAGCTCTATAAACAAAACTTCATCTATCTATTACTACTTCAATACACAGACCTGAAAGTAAGACACATCTGAGTATCTGAGAATTTATAACTATGTTCACAGACAAGTAAAGAAACAAAGAAAGGATCCTGGTCAGAGAGTGGCTACATTTATCTGTTTGGGGATATACTTGAGCTACTTGTTCTATGGCCCCCAAACTTGCCCAGAGGCTTCATTCTCATTTCAATGTGGTCTCTTGGAAGTTCTCAGGGAATGCATAGGCAAGTCTTCTTGTATAGATAAATTTTATTCTGTGCATCTGTTTCTGATAGGAATATTTTTTTTTTTTTACAAGAGTGCCATGGCCACTTGTAAAGGAGGGACACCCAGGATTGCATAACGTGAAATATGCCTGTTAGAGCAGCCCTACCCCAGACCAGGCACTTAAGTCTCATTTTTTCTGCCCTGAATCCAGGCTTCATCTCACTTGACTGCGATCCCATTTTTCTCCCTCCCTGGCTCCCACGTGCCCTCTATTCCTGCCTCTGGCCCTATGTGACTCTCTTTCTCCACTGAGCTAATGCTTTCACAGTGTGAAAGAGTGGCTTTCTGCAAAACAAGTTGCCAAACAGGGCGACGATTAGAGGAGTTTGTGGAGTAAAACATGCCACAAACCACTCATCACATCATTAGTGTCAGAGAAATAGAATCAGTATCATTCCCATTTGTTCTTGTGAGGGTTTTCTGAATTGACAAGAGTGTGGGGTAGATGGACTCATTTTAACCACCGACTACTGGGCACCTCGTCCTGACATCAGAGAGCTATTCCACGGAATCACCTCGCCAGGCTGATGGCAAGTTTTTGGTTGGTGCCAAAGAAGCGTGCAGAGCTGTTTGTTAGCGTCAACCATGGGAAACTTCATAAAATGCACTGAGGGCAATACCCTAACATGGAAAAAGGCCAGAAGACTTCAAGAGGTTCTCCTTCAGTGAATAAATTACCGACACCAACTTCCACTTACCATGTAATCATTTGAGAAGGATGTAAAAAAGGCACCCCTCATCTACACACTTACCCTACTGTTGTTCAAAATCAGGATACAAAAGGTATTTCCGTTACTATCATGAGGTATGTACTAAGGCCCAAGTTTCCCCAGCTATATAACTTATTTGTACCCCAAAGCACCGAGGCCTGTACAGTTGCTAGGCTACATAAGCAAAAACAATGTCACGGAGAAGCAGCATAACAGTGTGACTAGCACACAAGCATCTCTTTGAGGCTGTCACAGTGCTGAGGGACCTGGAAGCAGACAGCACAAAAACCAATTTTTTCATAGATTCCGTTCTAGGAGAATGACTCAAAGACCCACTAATGCCTGAAGCAAAGCAGAGAATTTGGTGGTAACTCCTTGAAGCAATCCAAAATCTCACTAGAATATAAGTTACTAGAATTGTGTGTCATATGCTTACAGAAAACATATGGAATGGCAAGGCAAGCTACATAGGCTGTTAGGTCAGTCTCACTACTTTCCATTACTAGAGAGCTGGTCAGCATCTTCTGGCAGGATATTGCATAATACAGTCAACTGTGCTCTCCCAGCATTGCATGTGGCTTTGGGTCTCAGTGTGGATTATCTGTAAAATGAAACAGATAGGGGAAAGGCAAGAATCATCAAGACCATCACAGACCTTAATTAAAAAAAAACAAAAACTAGCATTAGTCGGCCTGGACTCAAGTAGAACTTTTCATATCTGCCCATCCACTGAAGATCACAATGGTCATAAGGCAATATAGCTGATCCTGTCCATTGAGAGCATCTACCCTTCCTTGTCAGCAAAGCGTGAGGACACAGGACCTAGAATCAAATACCAGGCAGTACTTCCAGTCCATCAGAAATTGCCTTTAATCCACAATCTGAAACTACAAATTCTTTTTTTTTATTTATAAGAGAAAGAGAGCGAGCATGAGAGGGGGAGGGTCAGAGGGAGAAGCAGGCTCCCTGCTGAGCAGGGAGCCCAGAGCCGGAAGCCCAGAGTGGGAAGCCCAATGCGGGACTCAATCCTAGGACTCCAGGACCATAACCTGATCTGAAGGCAGTCGCTTAACCAACTGAGCTACCCAGGTGCCCTGAAACTACAAATTCTGGAGATGTTTGTCTATGAGGCTGTATTTTACTGAACACCATGCTAAAATATACACTAAGGAAATCTAAGAATCACTGATCACTTTACAAATTGATGAGATATAATATATGTAATACATAAAACTATATGAGGGAAACCCAACATACTATCAGGTATTTTTCCTAGCAATACGAAGCTGAAAACTATCACTGATCTCTACCCATCTAAGCATTCAAAGTCACAACTGGGGCAGGGGTGGCTGTAGAGAGCCAAGAGACTGACCAAATTGTCACAAGAGCTCTGTCACTATTCTGTAGTCCTGTTAATTAAAAAAGAAATGATGTTGGATAACTGCAAACACTTGAAAAACATATAATAAGAAAACTGAGTTCATCTGACCAACTATTTGTTTCTTCCCATTCCTACACCTCCATGCTTTTTAGTGGCACCACCATCCTTCTGGTTCCTCAGGCTTGTAAACTCTGAACTAGGTTCAAAGACTCTCTCCACTTCACTTCCCCCAGCAATGGGAATTTGGTGGTCTTTGTTTGTTTGTTTGATTTGTTTTGTCTTCTGCAATGTCTCTTCACGCAAATGCAGTCCCCTAATTTCAGGTCCTCGCCCAAAAGCTATCTCAGCTAACTTTATACTTGATCCGAATTCTATACACCAACGTATCTTCTCCTTTCTCTCAATTTAGATACAGTCGGGCATAGATGAAGAGGGGGAAAGGGAGGTTCTTACACTTGTGATCAAATTTCATAGCCATTCCAACTGAGCTGTTGAACAAACTTTTCCTGAGCACAAGAATAGCTAGGCACAGAGCCAAGAAAAGAAGAGGCAAGGATGGCAGCCAAGAAACAGGTGAGCTGCAAGCTTTCCACTCCTACACAAAACCTGGCCCTGGAGTGCGAGTCCCTGCATCTGCTGATAACTTCTTCCATTTCTTGATTTTGCAACATTCCCATATTCATGAACTCTGCCCCTGGAGTGGCTCCCCTACTTTTCCAATGCCAGATTTCCTAGTACCCTTGGAACCCCACCCATAGCTGGTCTCCTCTACCGTGAGACTCATCTCCTTCCAAGTCATCTTAGGTCCTGGAGGACTCTTCTGCCAATGCTGTTCTCCACCTCACGTGAGAGACCATAATCAGATCCAGTATCTCTTATCCAGCCTTGCCAGAGGGTTCCCAAGACAAAAGGCTGCTTATAATTTCCTTGAAGTTTTCTGATCTTTGAGACCAGAGCAAGGGGAGTGGTATGGAGAACGCTGGGGGTCCAAGTTGCTGGCTGAAGATAGCTGCTGAGAATCCCCAAGTGTTGTGGCAAGGGGTATGGTGGTGAGCAATGAGTTTGAGAACCACCAGGAAGACTTCGAGATCTACTGGTCATACCAGACTCTCCACCAATAATTTCTGTACCTTTGCCATTTCAAAACTTGGCTCAAAAGTCATCCTCTTCCCAAAAGCCTTTTTTCCTGACCACTCCTTTTTTCCGTGGCATCACTGTGCTGATGTACAATGTTTCCCATTTTTTAACTTCACCTACAATCACGTATATAGTGCACTGTCAGCATTTTAAGCGACTCTAATGTTTGTGTCATACCTTGAACGAGACTGGAAGCTCTGTGAGGACAGAGCGACTTCTCTGGTTTCCAACCTGGGAACTCAGCAATACCGTATATTCTAAAAGAAATAACAGGGTTTTTTTTTTTCCCCCGTGACATATAATTTCCACCTAGCTCCTCAAAACTAACATTTTTAAGGGTGAGCAAGTTTGAAAGTATGATACTTTAAAAGCTGCAGAAAATACACCCACACTGGATAGAAAAGATGCCACTTATCGTTGGACCAAACATAAAATATGCTCCACCCAACCAACTGCACTATTACACCATACTTCTTCCTTCGGGCTCTTTTATTTCTACTACATAAGCTTGTGGCTCATTTCTGCTCTTAGCAGCACTGTGACTACAGAAGCTCAAACTCTAAATAAGTTTACTGTTGGGGAATCTACTCTTCCCACCTACACAACCACTGGCTTCCCACACTGTCTCCAGTGTCCTGTGAGCAACTGCCCAATTACTGATTGTGGAAAGACAGCTACACACTGAAGGTCCATTCTTGGCAGGCCCCTGGCTTTTACTGCTGGTCCTCACTTACTTAGCTTAATTGATTCAGAACAGTACCCAAAAGAGACATTATTACACAAGTTCACGGAAGGGGGGGAGACTATTGAAGAAAATTTAAATGTAAAAGCCGTGGTCATTGTGCTGCTTTAAAACAGGCAAGCATGTGTGACATTGAGAGACCAGAATAACGCCTATTGAAATAGGGAACTTTGACTAATCTCATTGCACAAGTTTTAGTGTTTCACACATATACATTCTCAAAAAGTAAGATGGTCTCTAAATGGGAAGCACAACTGACTTCAAAATCATAATCCTTTGCGGTACTACATCAGAGCATTTTAACACAAATACATTTCAAAAAGTGTATGGTTTTCTAAAGACAACAATGTGAATGCTAGTATTTCTCTGAGAAGCACATGGAGGGGGGGATCTACTCATGCATATGGGCTAACAGAGCATTTTTCACTTTCTCAGTAGTGGTCTTTCTTCCCATTGGACTGAGATCCCAGCAAAGACTCCTTCTTCATTGCCACCCACTAGCTGGGACCTGAATGCAGCACAAACACAATTCATAAGCAAGCAAAATTATGAGCTAGATTATCACTCCCTTTGGCCATATGGGGGAGAAGGTAAAATAAGCATCGAGTTTTTCTTTTTAACTAAATATACCTTGTCCTACATACACCTTTATGCATGGATATAAAAATAATTTTTTAATTTATATTTCTACATCTTTCCATTTCAGTCACTGGCTGTTTTTATAGCATAAATGACAACTGGGGGCGTGCCTTCTTTCTTCTCTCTTAGTAAGACAGGACACCAGGCTGCCTTCCAATGGAAGTCAACATTGTTGAAAAACAACCTGTATAATACCTTCAAAAATGCTCAACAATTTTCCAGACAAACATATCATTGTTGTTGTTGTGGGGTTTTTTTGAAGAAAAACTATATATTGTGACCACTATGCTGGCCTAGTAGCATCATCTGCAATAGACAGATAAACCTTCTGGCTATTCTGCTCAGTCTTCATTAAAAAAAGACATAATAGAAATATAATAGCTTGTGTTTAAAATGCTGTATTAATATCACTTTGACCTGAGCTACATTATCAAATCACCTTTTTAACGAACATGTCATAGGAGTGTTACTCTTCTGGTGAGGCAAAAGGCCTGCTTCACCTTTCTCAAACAACCCAATTCCTCCCAAGCATGCCGGAAAACAGTAATTTGACTACTGTGACAAGACAAGAAAGAGTTAACCATTCGAACACCTGCTCGGAGTCTCTCAAGAACTGCATATCCAGGAGTGGATTTTTTTTATTATATTCACTGTGATGAAAAACCATATTATTGATGTTAATAGTAAAGTATCTTTTATGTGCCATGGTCTGTACAAAATGTAGTAGTGTATTAACTTCAAAGGTGGTAAGAAGATTAAAACAAATAGTTCATGGGACGTGACATGCAACACAGCATTAAAGATATAAGACTGAACAATCCCAGTGCCTTGGCAGGAACCTTTTATATTTTTGTTAATGAGGGAAATTCTTAAAATCCAATCCAGCAAGCATAAGTGTAAGGAAAAGCTTTAAAATCATATCACAACGAGTAATTTAGTGAGCTAATCATCAAAGCATTTTTTATGGCAACAGAAAGGGGGCTTTACTTATCAAAATCAATACAACTCACTTTAAGAGATATTTATGCTGTTTTTAACGCCTAAAAGGTGCCCCTCGCATTTAACATATCTGGAAGAAAAAAAAAGTCCTAAAATCATACCATCAGTTTCCAAGAGTCACCCCTCCCCCCACCCCAGAATGCAACCATCCCAAGAACCTGGGACTCTTACTAGGATCTTGGCAGCATTCTATTTCCCCAGTGCTAAGTTAGAAAGAACATGACAAAGGCTGGTGACACGGAAACAGGAAGTTCCCTACTGGAAACTGGCAGGGGGAATTGCCATTCCCTTACAGTTGCTGCACGACTTTACTGAGGTCCTAGTTTCTCTCTCTAACCCAGGGGGTCTCAACGTGTGGTCCTGGGAACTGAGGCAGCAACGCCAGGGAGCTTGTTAGAAATGCAAATTCACAGCCCCACCCCAGACTGACTGAATCAGAAACTCTGGGAATGGGGCCCAGCAATTTGTGTTTTAACAAGCACTACAGGAGATTATGATGTACTCTAAAGTTGGAGAACCACTCTTCTTCAAACTTTAACGTGCGGAAGAATCACCTGGGGAGCCTGTGAAAATGCAGATTCCAATTCAGCCGGGCTGAGGGGCGACCTGAGAGCCTCCATTTCAGAGCAGCTCCTAGGTCGGGTCTAATGCAGACCACACTGCATGGGTTTCTGGAAAACTAGTTGTTTACCAGAATTACCCAGGGTGCTTATAAAATATGGGTTCCCAGGCACCACCCCAGGCCAAATTAATCTGAATCTCAGGAGAGAGGACTAGGTGAATACGGTACGACCAGTGGTTCTGTGCCTCAGCTGCACGTTCAGAATCACCTGAGGAGCTTTTTATAATCCTGAGGTCCAGGCCCCATCCAAGACCAATTAAATCGGAATCTCTGGGCTTGTGACCCAGGTCTCCACATTTTAAAATAATTCCCCAGTGGTTCGAATGTGCGGCCCGAGTGGGGAACTGCTGCTCTGGAGTCTGACTGGCTGCACACCTGGCGCAGTGGGTCCCTTTAGAGTAGCAAATGATTTCCTATAATGTGGCTCTCTGGGTTCCCACATACGAATCCAAGAGCTCGGGTTTTGAAGAGTAAAATGCACCTCGAGTCATTTGTAAAATCACATCTCAAACCTGATTTCTGTGAGCAAATGTGCCTGGAGAACTGAGACGAAGGATTTGGTAATGGAGTCCTCACTTTTAACATGAATGTCACGTGTCCTCCGTTGAGCAAGTTGCCGCTGTCCTCCCAAGCTGTAGCTACTGCTATCTCGTGTGCAGTGAGGTAGGTGCTCCAACAAACGGCAGCCAACAGTGAAGAGTTTGTATCCCTACAGCCTGTTCACATGTTGGCATCCCTTCCCCAAACCTGAAAGGGATAGAGGAGATTTCTAATAACCCTTCAGAATGGGAGGGTAACTGCTCAATGGAGAACTTCTGAACCTATACAAGGCAGATTTCACTACTTACAGACGTGTTGACAGAGAAGGTTCTGGGAAGGGATGAAAGCAGTGTGTTTTTACACAGGAGAATCTGATTTGTTGAAAGCATGACTTCTGGGGTAGGGGGAGCAGAGACAAGACCTGGAACACTGCTGCTTATGACGGGATACTAATAACTCGGGGTGGAGGGAGAAACAGGTCTATTTACAGCTTATGCCCCCAGCATGAAGGCACTAATAAGTACACGATGCTATTAAATATGTGATATGTAAATCAGAAAATGTGTGGTGGTTACTAAGGCACTGGCAAGTGATTAATTATTTGACTCCATAATCAAACACTACCTTTAAGACATTTTCTTGAATTTTCCACAGTACACCTCAAAAATGACTTTAAGATAAAGGAAGATAAGATGTAGTCCTCTTTCCGCTTAAGAAAACTTTCGTTCTCCCCTTGGTCATGTTCAGGGTCTCTTCTAAGCTGTTTTGTTGAAGACATGACACATTCAAGGCCTGCTAAATGATAATGGTTATTATTCTTCCAACATTGTTTCAACATATCCCCAGTGGTCAAAGTGTGTCTTATTTGGTCTCTTTAGTTCCATGAAAAAGAAATCCAGTGGATGGGGTATTGAAAGATAAGCAATACCTAAACACATGTCCAAAGTAGCCACTGTTAAGATGACATTTTCAAAAGCATTCTCTGTATGAACTGGTCAAGCTTTCTTTCCTTTTAAACTTCTTGTTACAGTCTTTCAGTTAACCCAAGCTCACTTTAAAATGTGTGAAAATAGCACCTCCTGAAAGTGTGTTCTCATATGCTTTGGAGCAATGGAGCGTGAATAGTAAAACAGCCTTTGCCAAACTCATGTAACTGAACAGGAGTGAATTTTTGCGTCCCATGACTTTGCAGAGCCAACCTATGTATCATTCCACGAGTGGCTTTAATACATCATAGACACCCAAGAGAAGGCAGGAAAGTCACAAATAAGTGACTCAAACTAATAAATATTTCATAGATTTTTTTTTTCATGGCAGTCTCTTTTAAATGAATCTGACTTCTTACCAAAAAACAAACTAAGTAAAGGTGTGGTTTTAGGATTTAAGCTCCTAGAATTAAAACTATGAAATTTATAAAGATATTTAGAAAAGTGTTAGTCTAGATGCTCTTTCATGCATTTTTATGACTAAATGCCCAAAGACGAACCAAGTCTGAACGAAAATGCAGACCACAAGAGTGGCAAAAATACAAAATTAAGTACATTTAAAGTATCAAAGCCAAAGAAAACAAACAATACAAATTTACAATTTCCAGGACACTTTATTGCAATTTCCACTTTACATATTAATTTAATATTTTTAGTCTAGGCAGAAGTGTTTATACTTATCCAGTAGTAGTCTAATCCCCTAATCTCACAAAATGAAAAGAAGCAGTTTAAAAAGAACATCGATTCAGGTATTTATGATATGGGGACAAGGGGCACTTGTCTTAGCAAGGAAAAGTGCTGGTGGTTTCTTCATAAGTTTCACTGAAATTTTTCTCTATTATTTCTGTTGTTGTGATGCAAAGTACTCATAATAAAAACAATCGCCCTCTTTGTCATTCTGCCCTTCCTTGGGCTTTACATTCTGTCTAGCATTTAACTCAAAAAGTCAGTTTACACTCAGTTTACACATTAAAAAAAAAACCATATGCCCCATCTCCCACACATCCAAATGGACGGGGATTAGAATTAACCTGCTTTTAGATGTAACAGTGCTATTTTAAACAATTTCAACCACACACTTGAAGGGTAAAATAAAAGTACAAGCCAAAAGAAAACATAAAAATTCCTACACACTTACTGTTGGATTAACTATTTCTCAAACCGTCGAGCCTAACATAGATTTCTTACAAGTGAAATAGACACAAAAGCGAATGCACGCTTCATATACAAACTGACACTGGTTCTATGGGGACAGCTCTCTTTGAATGAGCTATTACCCAGACGGTGGAATTAAAAAAAAGAGGGGGGGGTCTCACTCTTCCAATGTGAGAGAGCTGGCGGTGCGCTTCACTAGAAACACATTTTAATGGGTACGTTCGGATAAGAATAGGTAGTAAGGGAAAATGTGTTTAAAAAAAAAAAAAAAAACTCCTCCCTCCCCCGGGACACAAGGAAACCTGAAGGAAAAGACGGGTAACCTCATAAGCTCTGGAGCTAAGTTCCATCACTAGCCGAACAGAAGTTGGATAGTTGCTATTTTTCACCCTGCAGTTGGGATAGTAACTCTCCCTGTGCAAGGTACGCTGGGCGGGAATACTGGCGGGGCTTTCACTTGGGGTAAATGGAAACCAAAGTGAGGAGAGGTCAACACCTTGAGTAATCCAGATCTCCAAAACCAGGGCGGTGGGGACGCGGGGTGGCAAAGGAGAGAAGGGAAGGGTCCAAACTCCTCGAAGTTATCGCAAAGAGAAAGCGAACACCTTTGGGAGCCAGTGAGCCATCTCCTGTAGCAACACCCTGCTCCAAGTGTGGGGTGCCTGCCTCGGAGGGCAGAAAGCGCGGGGTGCCCTTACTTAGGTCGAGTGGCTCCGGGGACCGGGGCAGAGAGAGGGGCAGGGGCAGCCGCCGGCGGGGAGGCGGACTCATACTTTGCTTCAACTCTGAGCCCCATCCCGAGCGCAAGAGAGAGAGCGGCGGAGGGCACGGTACTCACTAGGGCTCGTTGGTGAACCGAGGGGTCCGGGGCTGCTGGTATCCGTACAGGTGACAGTAGAGCACATCGAAGCAAAAGCAGCACATCTCCGCTGACACCACCATCTTCCGGGAGCCGGGCGATGAGGACGAGGCGGCGGGCGACAAGGAGGGCGAGGAAGAGGTGGCGGCGGCCGGGGTAGAAAGTAGGGTCCCCACTCCGCAGCTCGGAGGAGGCGACAGGGAAATCCCCCCGCCGCCGCCGCCGCAGCCCTGGGGGGGAGAGAGGGTACAGCCGCTGCCGCTACCTCCTCCGGCTAGACCTCCCAGCCCGTTGAGCCGCGTGCCGGCGCCTCCTAGTCCCAGCTCCCCAGCTCGGCACTGGCTCTCTCCGCTGCAGTGGGAGGAGGAGGAGGCGCCACCACCGCCACCCGAGCCAGAGGGGGGCGAACTGGACAGTTTCTGCTTCTTCACCCCGCAGCAACCCGCCGCCATCTTGGAACAGTCTCCCCCACGCAGCGCTTCCGACCCATAAGTGAGGCGAGCTGGCGGCGGGGGCGAGCACGCTGCGGCCCCGGCCGCCGGGGGCGCGCCAGGGACTCACAGGGCGCGCGCGCGCGCGCGCGCGCCGCCCCCTAGCCGGCCGCCCGGCCACGCGGCCGCCCCGCGCGCGCCCCAGCCGCGCGCACCCTCGCCGCTCGACACCTCGCGCCTGTCCCGCGGGACTCGCGCCTCCTCCGAGGCGCAGCCTCGAGCTCTGTGGCCCTCAGAGGATGGATGAAAGACGGGAAGCCCAGTAGAAAGGAAGGAGAAGGAAACGAGAACGCCAAGCAGAGAGTAGGAGCAAAGGAAAGAGTTGGGCACGCCCAGGGAGGAAGAGAAAGGAAAACTAGTGGGGGCGGGGGGAAGGAGGGGAGAAAGAAGAAAGTCCGAAGTTAAGTATCCGAGTCCCAAAGCACAGCTCGATGACCGGCACTGCACATAGTGTTAGTGACATTTGAGCCGAGTTACGTGAAACCTGAGCCACCGGCCTCAAATACGCTGGTTTCTGAACTGCCGGAGCTGAGCAAGCAGGTGCTTGGAGCCCCACACCTGAGACCGCCCGTATAAACTATGTACAAAGCAGTCGGGGAAATGGCCACACTGCGGTCGCTTTAGTACCCATCTAAGCACGCACTTGGGGTTTTCCAAGATTATGGGAAAGAACAATACTCTTTCCTTATTGACAAATATTCGAGCCTGGTTGAATCTGTATCTCCCTTGTTCCCCCAACTTTCCCTGCCTCCCAGCCCCGTGCAAACGTTTTCAAAAGCAAAAAAAAAAAAAAAAAAAAAAAAAAAAAAAAGAAAGAAAAGAAAAGAAAATCCTAACCAACACCTCCCTAGTTCAAAGATGTTGATTGTGCTCTGAAACTTGCTGTGGTAGGTTATTGTCTTGTTGTTTGGGGTTTTGTTTGTTTTTGTTTTGGGGGGATATTTTTTTTTTGGCTTGGGAGCAAAGCCATTAGAAATATATCTATAGTCAGCACAGATCTTACAGGTAAATAGGGCAGGTGGTGCACTTAGTCACAAGTTGAAAGGTTTTGTTCAGGTATATAATTAGATAGTTCTTAGTATTCATTTAAAAAATTTCTCAATCAAAGAATGCTTGAATGAATGAGGAGGCGTGTGATTGAGTCAGTCCCATTCTGGGCACCTAAGACAAATCAAGAGTTAACATTCATAGAAATTAGCCTGACAGAAACAGAAAGTGTGAGTTATTTGCATTGTGTACACCGTACCAAAACATGTAGACAAAGGCAGGTGTCTCTAGTTTTGGAGGTATCAGAGGATTGATTGATTTTTGTCACCTTTGAGCCAAATGTGTGGGATCTTGCAAATAGCTGAGGGCTGTTCATTCCACTCAGGAGGAAAAAAAGGTTTATTCATGCAATAAATATTGAGCCTCTGCACCATCCTATGTGCATGACACTGTGCTTATGTCGAAATCCAGGAAATATGCTTCCCACTCCCAAAGAGTTTATGAATTAAGTCAGATCCGTGTACACAATCCAATAAATATCTACTATTTATCGAGGCCTTTTCAGGTGCCAAGTACTATGCCTTGCCTTACCCCACCACCCCTCAAAATAATATATTACCTCATTTGATCTTCAAAATAACCCTCTGAGGTTGCTCATTTACAGATGAGGAAATTGAACCTCAGAAGTAACTTGCTCAACATCACACACCTAGAAAGTGTTAGAGCAAGGACTTAAATGGCTGATTTCAAAAACCATGCCTCGCAATACCACTATGTCATAGCAAGATTAGTAATGGATAGAAGATGGGAACATTAAAACTACAGTGGGTGGGATGGAGGTTAAACAAAAATAACAATGTCATTGTTATGGAAAGATGGAGAAACACTACATGTTAAGATGAAAAACCTCCTTAAAAAGAGATTTTACAAAGTAGATCAGCTGTCAAGAATGGTTCAATGCAGCCCAACGACAAAAGAGAGGGGTTAACTGGTTTGTGATACACGATTTCATCCTCTCATCCTCTCAAACCTCATGGTCACTGTTAGAACTATCTTCCTGTTTGAGGCAAATAACAATTCACTGTCCACTACTAATGGAGTTTAAAAAAGCATTAATTTTTTGAGTCTATGTTGCAAAAGAGAAAGCAGATTGTTTTGTTTTGTTTAAAGTGCTCCACAACAACTGATACACTGTTAGGGTGTTTTGTTTTGTTTTGTACTCAAACTATCATGCCTACCTTTTAATTTGTTTGCAACTGGGTCAGATACTATATCAGACGATAGGTACTGATTTACTCACCATTCCACTAAGAAGTGAACACTTCTGGAGTAGAAAACCAATGCCATTCAATGTTTAGCAAAGGAAACAAAGTAGGATACCACGGATGGCTGCTTCTGCTGCGGGAATTTAGGAAAGCAGAATGTAATCTCCCAATTTAGAATCTGGCCAGTAGACAAGAGTCTAACGCCCCTACTCTTGTGAAAATAGCAAGGAATCTTTAATAAGCACCATAATCATGTCCTTATTTCTGCACATCATCTAAAAGACACAGCACTATCATGGCTATCATACCAGGCTAAGGGACTGATGCAATGGGAAACCCTGAGACAAGGACATCCCAGCTGAATTACAAAAATAGCTTTTCCCCCTAGGATTTTAAATGCCAATTTCAAGCCTCACAAGCATAAAGAAAATAGACAAACCCAAACAATGATTGTTGCAGAAAATACACCATTACCTGACTACTAGGAGTTATGGTATAAAGCACTTTGTTGTATTGGCTGGCTACGTACGAACAGAAAACAAAACAAAACAAAACAAAACAAAACATTAACCTTTTTCTCTGTGTTAACTTCTCCTGAGCCTGGCTCATATCCCATACTAACCTTGAGCCTCAACATGCTTTCCAAATCCTCTGGCAAGTAATAGGGTGGTGGTAATGCCTCCTTTTAGCCTTTGAGGAAAAGCCTCTCCTGGCCTTGTTTTCTTGCAAAGTCACCAGCATAGAAATAAACATATTTCATTCAAATATAAATGAAATCCACAGATCAAATTCTGGAAATGGGTTTTCAGTTGCTTTGTTGTTTGCTTGTTTGTTTGTTTGTTTGTTTTTACATCTAAGCATAGTGTACACTAGATGGGAAAACTGACCTTGCTCAGAATTCTTTTGACTTGAAGTATAAAGGTCAAAGTGTGATAGAGCACATGTGCTTCTACCCACTGCTGACACTGGAATGAAGTGATAATACCCTCCAGAGGAAACGTTAAGGTGTCTTCTGTTTTTTGTAACCCAACTGTCAAGCTGGGAGGTAAAGATTCCATGTCTCTTTTAAATAAAAAAAATAAAAAATAAATAGGCCATCTCTCTTTGTCAACAAAGCACATTCAAGCTATAAGCATTTCTGCTTCTGCATCTGCCTCTGAATGGCTATTAACTAACTCTTGTCAAATGTTTTGTTATACAACTGTGAAAAACTGCTTGAACAAAGGTTATGCACATTATTCGCTCTGTGGTAAAACTCGAAATTGAATTTAACCCAATAGTTACTGATTATTTTATCATTACCTCACTGTATTCACAGGTTTACAAACAGAGTTATTTTTTTTTTTATTTCGGGAACAAAGAGAATTTTTGTAATTCGATCAGGTAGTGAAAACTTGTTAATGTTGCAAAATTATTTTCTTAGGTTTCCCAGGGTATAGGTGGGACGAAGAATGTGCACATAGTTCAATGAAAAAAAAACTTCCATTTATGCCCAAACAAGTGTTATTTTTATCCTCTGTCATCAAACTTTCTCAACTGTCATCCTTGAACAACTGCAAAATGTAGTATTATTAGCTACCACTCTGATCTAACCTTGTACACATATAACACACGGTTGTAGTAGTGGAGGTGGTGTTTTGTAGTGTAATGAATATGCAAATAAGTACTGGGATTCTTTACCTACTTTTCAATTCCAATTGATGATCCACATTTTGTTTTCTTCATGACAAAACAGATCTTCCCTCCTGGGTCCTTTCTTTATCTCATGAACAATACTTTAATGAGCCAAAGGAGGAGGATCTACTTTGGACTGTTTTCTACTTGTTTCATTTATATCTTCCATGGTCAACTGGCGTGCAGACTAATTGAATGCTGTTGTGCTCGCTATTTCCTTGAGACAAAGTTATACAAACTCCTTAATGAGATTTAGTTATGCTAATAGCTACACCAAATGTGGAAGAATTAACAAAACTCACTAGTTGTAGCTTGGAAAAGGAAGCTTTTTCAGGAAAAGATGATCAAAAAGAGTATTATTCGTGCAGTAAGAGGGGTCATGTGCAAATAAAACCTGAAGGTGTCTACTGTAGTTCAGCTACTCTTTGCTTGGCTCTTTTTCTCTTTTCTCTCTTCCTTAAAGACTTCATCTCCTCTTCTCTAGGCATATAATGGGGCATGAAAATATATATACCACAACTGTGCCCCACCTCTGAATTTAATTATGGACATATAGTTATTTTTCTATAACTGCTCACCTCATGTTCTGGAACACCTATGCTAGTTGCCTGGCGGCACAGTTATAGACGAATGAGGAGTAATGTTGTCAATTAAAATATAAAAATATGTTCTAAATCGAATTCCCTTCTATGCAAATATCTGATTTAAAGTTCGGACTCACTCATGGCAGTGACGAGGGGACAGATCAGAGTCCCATGACTTCCTGGCTAAAGTGTAGCTCATTGTGCCTCACTCTACCCATGGCTTAAATGTCCAGAATTTATGGTTTAATCTTTCAGCAAGGACAATGCACAGTGATTGTGTCAGGTACACAGCCCTCTCTTCTTATTTGCTCACTGGAACAATTTCACCATCCCCCAGAAAAACTCCATCCTCATTAACAGTCACTTTCCATTTCCCCGCCCCCCCAGTCCCTGGAATCCGACAGTCTACTTTCTGTTCTTTTAGATTTGCCTGTTCTGGACATTTAATATAAATGGGATTGTACAGTATCTGTCCTTTTGTGGCTGCCTTATTTTACACAGCATAATGTTTTCAAGGTTCCTCCTTGGCACAGCATCTATCAGTATGTCATTCTTCTTTATGGCTGAATAATATTCCACTATATGGATATACTACATTTTGTTTATTCATTCATCCTTTGACATTTTAGTTGTTTCTACTTTTTGGTTATCATGAATACTGCTGCAGTGAACACTGGTCTCTGAGTTTTTGTGTGGATGTGTGTTCTCGTTTCTCTTGTGTGTATGTATTTATATGTCATATATATGTGTGTGTGTATGTGTGTGTGTGTGTATATATATATATATGTATATATATACATATATATATATAAATGTATGTGTACCTAGTGGGTACTGGGTTATGGTGACTCCATGTTTAGCCTTTTGAGGAACTTCCAGACTGTTTCCAAACTGTCTGCACCATTTTAAAATCTCACGTGCAGTGTATGAGGCTTCCAATTTGTCCACATCCTTGCCAAGGCTAGTTATCTTTTTAAAATACATGTTATTGTAGCCATCCTAGTGAGTATGAAGTGGCATCTCAATATAGTTCTTTTTAAGATTTTATTTTTTTAAAGATTTTATTTATTTTTAAGTAATCTCTACACCCAACGTGGGGTTCAAACTCATGACCCTGAGATCAAGAGGAATGTGCCCCACAAGCTGAGCCAGCCAGGTGTCCCTCAGTGTCTTGATTTGCATTTCTCTAATGACTAACAATGTTGAACATCTTTTCATGTATTTATTGACCATTTCTGTATCTTTTTTTGAAAACATTTTTTAAAATCCTTTGCCCATTTTTAAATTGTTATCTTATTATTGAGTTTTAAGTATTCTTTTCATATTTTAGATAACAATCCATTATTGGACCTGTCATTTTCAAATATTTTCTTCCATTCTGTGGGTTGTCTTTTTCACTTTCTTAATGTTGTCTTTTGAAACACAAAAAAAGTTTTTAATTTTGATATAATCCAATTTATCATTTCTTTCTCATACTTTTCATATTATATAGAGGAAACCACTACCAGATGGTCATGAAAATTTTCACCTGTTACCTTTTAAGATTTCCACAGTTTTAGCTCATGTATTTTGGTCTTTGATCCATCCTGAGTTAGCTTTCGTATATATTGTGAGGAAAGGGTCTAAATTTATTCTCTTACATGGATATCCAGTCATCCCAGCAACATTTGTTGAAAAGACTCCTCCTTCCCTGTTGAAGGTTTTGGTATCCTTGTCAAAAATCAATAAAAAATCAATAAAAGGATTTATTTCGGGACCCTAAATTCTACTCTACTGATCTATATGTCTATCCTTGTGCCAATACTACACCATCTTGATTACTATAACTTGGTAATACATTTTGAAACTGGGAAGTATGATCCATCTAAATTTGTCCTTCTCTTTCAAAATATTTTGGATGTTCTGGGACCTTTGTATTTCCATATTAACTTCAGGATCATATTGTCAATTTCTGAAAAGCTGCCAGGTAGGATTTTAATAGGGGTTGCACTGAATATAGAGAAATTTGAAGAATAGCAACACCTTAACAATATTAAGGCTTCTAGTCCATGAACATAAGATTTCCTCCCATTTATTATGTTCTTCTTTATTCTTTCAATAATATTTTATTATTTTCAGAGTAAAATTTTGCACTTTTTTGTCAAATTTTGTTAAATTTATTCCTAAGTATTTTATGCTTTTTGATGTTAAACTAGATGGAATTGTTTTGTTGATTTTGGTTTTGGATTATTCATTGTACAGAAACACAACTGATTTATATATATATACTGATTTTTACACATTGACCTTGTTTCCTACAACCTAGCTGAACTAGTTTATTTTTCTTGGATTCCTTAGGATTTTCTATAAACAAGATCATGTCATCAGCAAACAGATATTTTTACTTCTTCCTTTCTAATCTGGATGCTTTCCCTCCCCCTTTTTTTCCTACTTAATTGCTTTGGCTAAAACCTCCAGTACAATGTCAAAAAGAATTGGTGAGAACAAACATCTCTCTTGTTCCTGATCTTAGGAAGAAAGCTTTCAGTCTTCACCATTAAGAATGATGTTAGCTATGGGGTTTTATAGATATTCTTTGTTAGACTGAGGAAGTTTCCTTCTATTTCTAGTTTGTTGAATGTCTTTTTATCCTGAGAGATTAAATTTGGTCTAATGCTTTTCTGTGTCTAATGAAAAGATCATGTGGTTTTTGTCCTTTATTCTGTTGATATGGTGTATTACATTAATTGATTTTTGAATGTTAAACCAATACTATACACTATTTGATCCTAGTGTATAGCCCCTTTTTATGTTGCTGGCTCAATTTACTAGTATTTTCTTGAGGATTTTTGCATTTATATATTCATAAGAAATATTGGTCTGAGTTTTACTCTGATGGCTTTGTCTGGCTTTGGTATCAGGATAATACTGGCTTCATAGAATGAGCCAGGAAGTTTCTTTCTTCTTCTAATTTTTGGGTGAATTTGAGAGGAATTGGTATTAATTTGTTAACTTGTTTTATTGACCCAGTCTTATTATTTGCTATATGTATATTAAGATTTTCAATTTCTTTTTAAGTCAATTTTGATAGTTTGTGTATTTCTAGGAATTTCTACATTTCATCTAGGCTCCTAATTTTTGAGATAAAATTGTTCATAATATTCTATTCTAATCATTTTTATTTCCATAAGGTCTGTATTGATGTCCCTGCTTTCCTTTTTTATTTTAATAATTTGAATCTTCTCTCTTTTTTTCTTAGTCAGTCTATGGAAAGTTTGTTGGTTTTGCTGGTCTTTTCAAAGAGTCAACTTTTGTTTTATTAATTTTCTCAATTTTTAAAAAAATTTCCATTTCATTTGTCTGTGTTCTAATCTTTATTTTCTTTCTTATGTTTGCTTGGGTTTTATTTGCTCTTCTGTTCTAGTTTCTTAAAAAATATTCCATGTGCACTTAGAAGAATTTATAGTTTACTGTTCCTGGATAGAATGATCTGTATATGTCTGTTGGGTCCAGGTCTATAGCGCTATTCAAATAAACAGTTTCCTTATTGATTCTCTGTCTGGATGATCTATACATGGTTGAGAGAAGTGTATAAAGTCCTCAATTATTATTGCATTACTGTTTATTTCTCCTTTTAGCTCTGTTAGTTTTTGCTTTACATATTTAGGTGCTCCGACGTTGGGTGCATAAATTTTTACAAGTGTTATATCTTCTTGATGAATTGACCCCTTTATCATTATGTGATATCCTTTGTGTTCTTAAAATCTGTTTAGCATGATACAAATATAACCAGCTCTGCTTTTATTATTTTGGTTACCATTTGCTGGAAATGACTTTTTCTATCCCTTCACTCCCAGTCAATGTGTGTCTTTAAGGCTAAGTGAGTTTCTTATAGGAAATATAAGAATATATAAAGTTAGATAAATATAACTTATAGTTTCTTATAGCATATTGTTGCATCTTGTTTTTCTTTTAATCCATTTGACCATTCTATGTCTTTTTATTGGGAAATTTAATCCATTTACATTTAATTATTGATAGATAAGGACTTCCTGCTGCCATTTTGTTAGTTGTTTTCTAGTTGTATTGTAGATCCATTGTTCTTTATTTCTTATCCTGCTGTCTTTTGTTCATGTTTGGATGTCTTTTCTCTTCTAGGTTCTTAAGGTTGAAAGTTAGGTAGATTTGAGATGTTTCTTCTTTTCTAATAAAGGTCTTATAGCTCTATAGTTCCCTGTAAGCACTGCTTTAGCTGTATTACATAAGATTTGGTATGTTGTGACTTTGCTTTCATTTATCTCAAAACATTTTATTTTTTAAAGAATTTATTTAGGGGAGCCTGGGTGGCTCAGTGGGTTAAAGCCTCTGCTTTTGGTTCAGGTCATGATGCCAGGGTCCTGGGATCGAGCCCCACATTGGGCTCTCTGCTCAGCAGGGAGCCTGCTTCCCCCGCCCTTCTGCCTGCCTGTCTACTTGTGAGCTCTCTCTGTCAAATAAATAAATAAAATCTTTAAAAAAAAGAATTTATTCTTCCAATCCAGGAGCATGGAACATTTTTCCATTTCTTTGTGTCTTCCTCAATTTCTTTCATGAGTACTTTATAGTTTTCTGTGTATAGATTCTTAGTCTCTTTGGTTAGATTTATTCCTAGGTATCTTATAGTTTTGGGTGCAATTGTAAATGGGATGGACTCCTTAATTTCTCTTTCTTCTGTCTTGTTGTTGGTGTAGAGAAATGCAACTGATTTCTGGGCATTGATTTTATATCCTGACACTTTACTGAATTCCTGTACAAGTTCTAGCAGTTTTGGAGTGGAGTCTTTTGGGTTTTCCACATATAGTATCATATCATCTGCAAAGAGTGATAGTTTGACTTCTTCTTTGCCGATTTGGATGCCTTTAATTTCCTTTTGTTGTCTGATTGCTGAGGCTAGGACTTCTAGTACTATGTTGAATAGCAGTGGTGATAACGGACATCCCTGCCGTGTTCCTGACCTTAGCGGAAAAGCTTTCAGTTTTTCTCCATTGAGAATGATATTTGCGGTGGGTTTTTCATAGATGGCTTTGATAATATTGAGGTATGTGCCCTCTATCCCTACACTTTGAAGAGTTTTGATCAGGAAGGGATGCTGTACTTTGTCAAATGCTTTTTCAGCATCTATGGAGAGTATCATATGGTTCTTGTTCTTTCTTTTATTAATGTGTTGTATCACATTGATTGATTTGCGGATGTTGAACCAACCTTGCAGCCCTGGAATAAATCCCACTTGGTCGTGGTGAATAATCCTTTTAATGTACTGTTGAATCCTATTGGCTAGTATTTTGGCGAGAATTTTTGCATCTGTGTTCATCAAGGATATTGGTCTGTAGTTCTCTTTTTTGATGGGATCCTTGTCTGGTTTTGGGATCAAGGTGATGCTGGCCTCATAAAATGAGTTTGGAAGTTTTCCTTCCATTTCTATTTTTTGGAACAGTTTCAGGAGAATAGGAATTAGTTCTTCTTTAAATGTTTGGTAGAATTCCCCCGGGAAGCCATCTGGCCCTGGGCTTTTGTTTGTTTGGAGATTTTTGATGACTGTTTCAATCTCCTTACTGGTTATGGGTCTGTTCAGGCTTTCGATTTCTTCCTGGTTCAGTTGTGGTAGTTTATATGTCTCTAGGAATGCATCCATTTCTTCCAGATTGTCCAATTTGTTGGCGTAGAGTTGCTCATAGTATGTTCTTATAATTGTCTGTATTTCTTTGGTGTTCGTTGTGATCTCTCCTCTTTCATTCATGATTAATGTCTATGCTACCTAAAGCAATCTACACATTTAATGCAATTCCTATCAAAGTACCATCCATTTTTTTCAAAGAAATGGAACAAATAATCCTAAAATTTATATGGAACCAGAAAAGACCTCGAATAGCCAAAGCAATATTGAAGAAGAAAGCCAAAGTTGGTGGCATCACAATTCCGGACTTCAAGCTCTATTACAAAGCTGTCATCATCAAGACAGCATGGTACTGGCACAAAAACAGACACATAGATCAATGGAACAGAATAGAGAGCCCAGAAATAGACCCTCAACTCTATGGTCAACTAATCTTCGACAAAGCAGGAAAGAATGTCCAATGGAAAAAAGACAGCCTCTTCAACAAATGGTGTTGGGAAAATTGGACAGCCACATGCAGAAAAATGAAATTGGATCATTTCCTTACACCACACACGAAAATAGACTCAAAATGGATGAAGGATCTCAATGTGAGAAAGGAATCCATCAAAATCCTTGAGGAGAACACAGGCAGCAACCTCTTCGACCTCAGCCACAGCAACATCTTCCTAGGAACATCGCCAAAGGCAAGGGAAGCAAGGGCAAAAATGAACTATTGGGATTTCATCAAGATCAAAAGCTTTTGCACAGCAAAGGAAACAGTTAACAAAACCAAAAGACAACTGACAGAATGGGAGAAGATATTTGCAAATGACATATCGGATAAAGGGCTAGTGTCCAAAATCTATAAAGAACTTAGCAAACTCAACACCCAAAGAACAAATAATCCAATCAAGAAATGGGCAGAAGACATGAACAGACATTTCTGCAAGGAAGACATCCAGATGGCCAACAGACACATGAAAAAGTGCTCCACATCACTCGGCATCAGGGAAATACAAATCAAAACCACAATGAGATACCACCTCACACCAGTCAGAATGGCTAAAATTAACAAGTCAGGAGATGACAGATGCTGGCGAGGATGCGGAGAAAGGGGAACCCTCCTACACTGTTGGTGGGAATGCAGGCTGGTGCAGCCACTCTGGAAAACAGCATGGAGGTTCCTCAAAATGTTGAAAATAGAGCTACCCTATGACCCAGCAATTGCACTGCTGGGTATTTACCCTAAAGATACAAACGTAGTGATCCAAAGGGGCACGTGCACCCGAATGTTTATAGCAGCAATGTCTACAATAGCCAAACTATGGAAAGAACCTAGATGTCCATCAACAGACGAATGGATAAAGAAGATGTGGTATATATACACAATGGAATACTATGCAGCCATCAAAAGAAATGAAATCTTGCCTTTTGCGACGACATGGATGGAACTAGAGGGTATCATGCTTAGCGAAATAAGTCAATCGGAGAAAGACAACTATCATATGATCTCCCTGATATGAGGGAGAGGAGATGCAACATGGGGGGTTAAGGGGGTAGGAGAAGAGTAAATGAAACAAGATGGGATTGGGAGGGAGACAAACCATAAGTGACTCTTAATCTCACAAAACAAACTGAGGGTTAATGGGGGGGTGTGGGGGGGTGGGATTATGGACATTGGGGAGGGTATGTGCTATGGTGAGTGCTGTGAAGTGTGTAAACCTGGCGATTCACAGACCTGTACCCCTGGGGATAAAAAGATATTATATGTTTATGAAAAATAAAATTTAAAAAAAAAAAAAAAAGAATTTATTTATTTATTTATTTGAAAGACAGAGCACAAGAGCATGAGCAGAGGGAGGAACAAAAGGAGAAGCAGACTCCCTGAGGAGCAGGGAGCCCCACATAGCGCTTGATAATAGGAACCTGGGATTATGACCTGAGCCAAAGGCAGATGGCTTAACTGACTGAGCCACCCAGGTGCCCCACCTTTATCTCAACATATTTTCTAACTTTCCCCCTTTTTTTTCCTTTGCCCCATTGGTTATTTGGGAGCGTGTTGTTTCCACATATTTATGAATTTCCCAAATCTCTTTATTTATTTCTAATTCTATTCTTTTGTGCTAGAGAATATACTTTGTGTGATTTAGGTCATTTTAAATGCTTGAGGCTTGTTTTATGGTCTAGCATATGGTCTATGTTGGAGAATGTTCCATATGTACTTGAGAAGATTATGTTTTCTGATGTTATTGAATGGAATGCTCTATTGATGTATGTTAGGTTTAGTTGGTGCATACTGTTGTTCAAGTCTTTTTACTTACTGAGGTGTGAACAGGGATCATGCAAAGCCATAGTAAAGAATTTGAATTTGCTTTTATACAAAAAGCCAAATGAAAAGCCATTGAAGGATTCAGTATCAATTTTGCTGCCTATGTGGAGAATGTATTCAAGGAAAACAGAGAGGAGGTAAGGAGACCAGTCAAGAAACATCCATAATCCAGGATAGGCCCACTGG
This sequence comes from Enhydra lutris kenyoni, assembly GCF_002288905.1. NCBI lineage: Eukaryota > Metazoa > Chordata > Mammalia > Carnivora > Mustelidae > Enhydra > Enhydra lutris. The sequence goes on along the minus strand of NW_019154164.1, from coordinate 4,759,096 downwards.
TCCTCAGTGGTTATAGTTAAGATGAAATGAAGGGAGGTATTCTACATAAATTTTAGAGGTAGAGTTAATAAGGCTAATACAGATATGTTATTGAGGTGAGGTAAAGAAAGGAATTATGGATGATGCCTAGATTTCTTAAGTAGCTGAGTAAGTGCTGGTGACATATTGAGATGGAGATGGTAGGGACAGAAGCTGGTTGGAGGAGGTATCAAGAGTTTGTGGCACAAGAAGTTTAAGGTATCTGTTAGATATGCAAATGGAGATGTCAAATAAATGGTCAAATGTGCATGTTATGAGCTCAGATGAGTGTGTTGACTAGAGAAATAAATTTGAGAATTATCTGCATATAGATGGAATTAGAAGCTGTGTCTGGATGAGATGACTTAACAGAGGAATATAAAGAAAAAAAAGAAGACCCAGTGTCAAGTCCTGAAGTTTCACAATATTAGAAGTTTGCAAAGGAGACTAAACAGGAGCCATCGGTGAGGTAGTGGGAAAGTCAGCGTGTTACATACCAATACCTAAAGAAGAAAATGTTTTAAGATGAAGGGAATTGTTAACTGTCAAATGCTGCAGGAAGTTCAAGTAAGGATAGAGAAGTGTCTATTGGATTTGGCAACATGGAGGTTGCCTATTGCAATAACAGGAGTTGTTTCTTGGAGCAAAAGGGCCAGAAGCCAGACTAAAGTGGGTTGAAAGGTGAATAGGGAGGTGAGGAACTGCAGGTAGTGTATACAGACAGCTCTGTTGAAACATTTGGCTCCAAAGAGAAACAGAAAAATGAGGGGATGACTGGAGAGGAAAGTTGGGTCAAAGGAGGGCTTTTTAAAAATTATTGATAGTTTCTAGAGCTACTATAAATACTTGCTGTTATTATTATCATTAGTGGCAATATTTCTTTGGTGGTCATCATTACAAAATTTTCAGTGAGGTATGCATATAAGCAATTCTTAGCTGGATGAATTAACCCAGACACACTTCTATCTTGAAAAGCACAAATCATGAGATCTCAAAGCATCAATTATTATTCTTTCAAATATTATTCTTTCGTCTCATAAACAGGGAGATTGATAATATAGGATCAGGCAGAGAAGAGAGAGGAATGAGCTGGTTGGAAATGGTGAGCACAGAGAGAAGACAGGCAATAAAACGTCTGGATTTTGGTGGCACTTGAAGAGTGATGAGAAGTAGACAGTTGAGAGGCAAAGAGGAGGGCATGCATTTTATAAACTAGTGATGGGGTTCCAGTGAAAATTTTGATACTGTGATGTTTTTACTTCTTCAGCAAAATTTTGCTCTCCAGAATCACAAAAGGGCCTAGTGATTGCTTTGGGCGTAGCTTGTCTGGGGCCATAGTAAAAATCTACTCCCACGTCTTTAGCACATCACCTGTTCATTCCTTGTAAAACTTTGAGCAAATTTCTTAACCTCACTTTCCCTCTCTCTTAAATTGCATATTAGGACACACCTCATAGAGTTGTTCTAAGGACAAAAGAAAAGAACGTGTGTAAAATATTTAGAGTAGTGTCTCTATTAGTTAGGATAGACAAGTATTTATTGAGGATCCAATCCACTTTGTGCCAAACCCCATAATAGGGATGGAGAGATGAGTAGTTTCCTGTCCTGTAAGGTCTTACAAATCAGGCAGAGTAAGAGAAAGACTTACAAATGGATAATTAAGAGTACTTCACCTCATTTCAGCAACCCGACTTCCATGGCCACATGTGGAATATTTCCTTCATTTACAACTATTTTACATAGAAAATCTTTAGCTTTAAATCTCCATGTTAGTCAGAAACTCCTAGGCAATCACCTCTCACTCCCTTACTCCCACTTAAGTGCTTTGTGATCTCATGTCTTTGTGACCTCATGTCACTGGATCCATTTCTAGTCTCCAATCTTCCCTACATCCCCTCATTTACCCCACCTCCACTTCACCTTCTTTCCTGCTCACACTGATTCCCATTACCAATAATTTTGGCCAGACTTTCACTAGATTCCTCAATTCCCTCATACTTAGTGCCTTCAACCACATGTGCCTTCAACCACATTTGTTCTGCCTACCTCTAATCCTGGATCAACTTCACGGTATATGCTTTTTCCCCCCTTCTCTTTTCCTTGGGTTTATTTTGTTGTTCTTTTTCTACCTCCTTGAGATGGATGCCTAGCTCTCTCATTTGTAGCCTTTATTTCTTTTCAAATGTAAGTATTTTAGGCTATAGCTTTTCCTATAAGTGTCGCTTTAGTTGCATCCCACAGGTTTTGGTAAGTAGGATTTTCATTTTGGTTCAGTTCAAAATATCTTATAATTTCCAATGTGATTTCTTCTTTGACCCATGGTTTATATAAAAGTATGTTTTTAAATTTTCAGACATTTGTGTTTTTTCTGGCTCTCATTTTGTTGTTGATTTATGGCTTCATTGCACTGCGATCATAAAATGTCATTTTTATTCTTTTAATCTTTATAATCCAGTATATGGTCAATTTTGGTGAATGTGCTTTGTGGGATTAAAAGGAATATGTATTCTGCAATTGTTGAGTTCCATGTTCTATACATTATTATTAGATCGATTTTGTTAAATGTGTTACGTAAATATACTGGTTACTTATTGATTTTCTCTCTTCTATCAATTATTGAGAGAGGTGTGTTAGAATCTCTCATTTTGATTATAGACTTGTCTGGTTCTTCTTATAGTTTTGTTGATTTTTGCTTTATTTATTTATTCTTAAAATTATTTTTATTTTTTTATAAACATATAATGTATTTTTATCCCCAGGGGTACAGGTCTGTGAATAGCCAGGTTTACACACTTCATAGCACTCACCGTAGCACATACCCTCCCCATTGTCCATAACCCCACCACCCTCTCCTGACCCCCCTCCCCCCAGCAACCCTCAGTTTGTTTTGTGAGATTAAGAGTCACTTATGGTTTGTCTTCCTCTGGATCCCATCTTGTTTCACTTATTCTTTTCCTGCCCCCCAAACCCCCCCATGTTGCATTTCAACTTCCTCATATCAGGAAGATCATATGATAGTTGTCTTTCTCCAATTGACTTATTTTGCTAAGCATAATACCCTCTAGTTCCATCCACGTCGTCGCAAATGGCAAGATTTCATTTCTTTTGATGGCTGCATAGTATTCCATTGTATATATATACCACATCTTCTTTATCCATTCATCTGTTGATGGACATCTGGGTATTTACCCTAAAGATACAAACGTAGTGATCTGAAAGGACACGTGTACCTGAATGTTTATAGCAGCAGTGTCCACAATAGCCAAACTATGCTTTATTTTAAGGCTACTATCAGGTTCTTGCCAATTTAACATTTTTATATCTTCCTGATGGGTTGTATTTTTATAAAAAAGAAATGATCCTCTGTATCTTTAGTAGTGCTTTTTTGCCTCAAAAACTATTTTGTCTGATACTCACATAGCAGTACCAGCTTTCTTTGGTTAGTATTTGTGTAAAATGTGTTTTCCCATCCTTTTACTGTCAATCTTCTGTATCTTTATGTTTTAAATGTAACTATTGTAAGCGCCATATGGTGAGACTTTTTAAATTTAGTCTGACTATCTCTTAACATAAGCATTTAGTCAACTTGTATTTAAATGTAATTACATATATACTTGGCTTCAAATCTGTCTCATTTGAACTTCCTATTTATCTTACGTATGGTGTCTTCTTTTGTTGTGCGCTTAGTGATTTTTAACTAAGATCCGCTCATTACTTTGAAAAATTATTTGTGAGAATATTTTGAGGTTTAGGAGGAGGTGGCTTCCTGCAGAAAGGATTTGCATTCTGCCAGGTGCCCGCTGGCACGACCAGTCTGGATCTACTTTAAACTAAATTCGGAGCTTAAGGTATTTTGGAGCACCTGGGTAATGTGAATTTTGGCTGCAAATCTTTATTAGATGAGATTGTATTTAAACCTTTCTGGGCAGGTGCCTCCCCCTCCACTCAGTTCCAAAGCTGCTTTCCTCAAAAGTTTCCTTATGGAAACTTTTCTGCTCCTCAACAAAAACTCAACAAAAACTCAACAACAAAACTGCTCCTCAAAGTTTCCTTATGGATGTGTAGGGAGTTATTCCTGCTTCATAAATACACTGATAGTTTAGCTCCTTGTTAGTCCAGGTAACAGTTTTACCTGGGGAGGAACCCCCCACCTTGGGCAGGCCCTTGGCTTTGTTTCACCTCACTTATGACTTATTTTCTGAAGCTTATTTTTTTTAAAGATTTTATTTATTTATCAGAGAGAGATACAAACAGGAGGAGCAGCAGGCAGAGGGAGAAGCAAACTCCCTGCTGAGCAAGCAGCCTGATGTGGGACTCGATCCCAGGACGCTGGGATCATGACCTGAGCCCAAGGCAGATGCTTAACCGACTGAGTCACCCAGGTATCCCTCTCTAAAGTTTAAATTAAATTCAGCAATTTTTTTCAAAGAAATGACTACATCAGTCTGCCTTCCCTACCATCTGGACTTATAATTCCTTACTACCTTCCCAGCTCTTTGATACCTTGAGGATGTTTGTTGCGTTTTATCCAGCATTTTTAGTTGTTTTCTGTGGGAGACTCAGTTTGCACACATAACCCACCGTATTACCAGAACCCTACCATATGTTTCTCCATGCCTGCTCTGAGGCTGCGAAACTACTAGGGAAAAATCGCAAAATTGAACTCATTGGCTGGCTCCATAACAAATTTATGATTTACAGCCTCAGCTGGGCCCTCTCTCTATTGCTTTTACAACTCTTTTATTCATCTTTATTCAGTTCCATTTCTCATTTCCCACAGCAGCTGTTTCAACCCATTACTACACTCCTCCAATCCTCCCACCCCATCCCCTTCATTCTTTACTCATTCTCAAAGGTCAGGTTTGCTCCTTCACTTAAAAAAAAAATGATTTGCAGGTGGGAATTCCCTCAACTCTCCTTCATTCCATTCCTAAGTGTTCTCTCTAACCTCCTATTTTTTTTAAAGATTTTTAAATTTATTTCTTTCTTTGAGAGAGAGCAGAGTGAGCGAGAACATGAGTGGGGGCAGGGAGAGGCAGAGGAAGATGGAGAAGCAGACTCCCCACTGAACAACAGGGAGCCCCATGTGGGACTCGACCCCAGGACCCCTGGATCATGACCTGAACCAAAGGCAGGCACTTAACCCACTGAGCCACCCAGGCACCCCTCTCATCTCCTATACTTTCTTGCTTCCTTCCTCTCTCTTGGAAGGAGAGTTCTTTCTGGCCTCCTTTCTAGGTCCTACGTCTCGAATTGTGCTACACACAGTATGGTGGTGACCCCTTCCAGTCCTCAAGCTGTTTGATACTGATCCACAACAACATAAACACTGAAATCGAGAGTAGGAGTTTAGAGACCTTTATAGCAATTTAATAAAATAATTGTGTGTTCATTGGACTTAATAATGAAAAACGGGGCTTGTATTTTGAGTGATTTTTAACTACATTTTTCTAGTAATTTTTATTGTATTTTACAGAAGTACCAGCCTGCGACAGATTGGCAATTTAAAAAGCTGATCCTTCATCACAGATAACAGAGAAGTACTGGACCAGAACTCATCATCTCCTGACTTGTCTGAGACTCAAGTCCATGCATTAGCCCTCTCCTCTCTCAGAGCTTCCCCCTTACTCTCCATAGGCATTCTCCCACCTTAAACAACCTTTCTCTTCACTTTGCCTACTGTGCTGCCGTCTGATTTCTCATTTTCCAGTTACTGCCAGGCTTCTGGACAGAATGAGCCCCAGACACTATTTTCCTCTCCCTTAGCTCCTCTTATGCCATCAAAGTGCAGCAGTCTGGCTTATGCCCCCCCCAAAACTGCTCCAACAAAAACTACCAGGGAAATCCAAGTTGCCCAATTCATAGTGGCCCCTCCAATCCTTGACGTATCTGACCTCTAGTCTTCATTTGTGACACAGGACCACCCCTTCCTTTCAGGACCTCTCTTGTGTCTTCCATGCCCCCTTTCTCTTCCAGCCCTCATCTGATTGCTGCTCCTCTCAGTCTCTTTCGGGATCTTGTCTTACTCCAGCTACCTGTCCCTCAAGTCCCTATTCTCACCTTTTTCTTTGCTTTACACTTGCTGTCATAAGGCTATTCAACACCTGTGTTCTGATGACTCCTAAGTCTCAAACACCAACCCTGACTTCTCTAAACAAGCTGCTGGCTGATTTTTCAATTGGCTTATTAGATAGTTTCACCTGGATATCACAAAGATACCTGAAATCCAACATATCTAAAACAGGACTCATTGTACGCAACCTTGGCCCTCTTGGGTATTTTCCATTTTATTTAATGTCATCTCCATTCACCTGATTACCTGGGCCTGGGAGTCATCTCTCACCTCTTACACTTAGTTCGTCAATATTATCTCAAATCCATTCGGACTTCTATCATCTTACTTCATCAACTCTCACCAAGAGCCACTTAATTACTCTCTCTGTATCTAGTGGCACCCTCCTCCAGTCCATCCTTAGCACTTCTGCCACAAAAATGGCAAATTTAAAAATGTTGTTCTTGGAGAGCCTGGGTGGCTCAGCTTGTTAAGCATTTGCCTTCAGCTCAGGTCATAATCTCTGGGTCCTAGGGTTTAGCCCTGCATCAGGGTTCCTACTCAGTGGAGAGTCTGTTTCTCCCTTTCTCTCCCTCTGCCCCTCCCCCCTGCTCATTCTCTCTCTCTCTCTGTCTCTCTCTCAAATAAAATAAAATAAAATAAAATAAAATTAAATTTAAAAAATGCTGTTCTGGTTTTGTCACTTCCCTACTTGCACCTTTGGCTTGTTTCTCATTGCCTTTAAGAAGAGTCCCAAATTCTTCAGCATTGCATCTAAGAACATTTTCAATCACACCCCAGACTAGCTCCCAGGCCTTGTCTTTCATTGTTGTCCCCCACCCTCAGATTTTGTACATCAATCAGATTGTTGACAGTTCCTTGAGCATGCTATGTTCTTTCAGTTCCCTATTTTTTGTTTTAGAGAAATGTTTTCCCTTCTTTGCCCATGTTGTTACTTCTTTTTGGAATTTTCCTCCCCAACTCCTTCTCTAGCAAACTCCAATTCATCCTTTATGTATTAAATTATATATATAGTCTCCTCTATCAAGCTACTCTGATAGTACAGGTCTATTCTCCTCCTCCACATAGTTTATACTTCTTGAGGGCAAGGACAGTGCCATCCGTCTCTTTATATACCTGGCCCCATGACTAGCATATAATATTTCTCAAGCGAATGCAAAAAGGTAATGAAGAAGAAGAAGACACTCTCTGTGAATGGCATAATCTTTAGAAAAGAAAATTCAAACTCCTTGGATAGTGGGATCTGAAAGTTACCAGCAACAGATTGTCAAAGAGCACATTGTGGATTCATTTGCTCCCATCTCAGACAAATGCCATACATTTTTCTTCTTACATATGCCATGTAACACATAGTATAGTAGTAAGAGTGTTGTGCATGTTTAATAAATATGTACAGAATTGAAATCAACTGTTAAAATGTAGATCCACGGTGACTGCTGACTTACACATAATATGCTTAAAGTTAAAAAAAACTACCAATAGGAATTGTAACAAAGTATTTGGTAGGATTATTTATTGAGTTTTTTTTTTAATAATTTGCTTCAGCTGTGGTAGGTCTTTTTCCCTCCCCCAAATCAAAACATGGCCAAGACTCTCTGTTCTCTTGCCTTGGGAGCTTTTGTTTTATAAGGTCAAAAGCAGAAGTTGCTAGGTACCTAGAAGATTGTCTGAATCCGGAGCTTTTGATTTCAAAAGGCTCACTGAGAGAAAGTATGCTGCTGGCTTGTCCCAGAGGGTTAAGAGGTGAGCACTTCTGGGTAGAGGTGGGAGAAGCTATCTGACCTAGAAGTTCTAAAAGTCCAAGACTGGAGAGGAGGTGGGAATTATGACAGATTCCCTTGAGCAGCAAGGACTAGCCTTGCTCCCTTTTAGTACCCCAAAGAAGAGACAAGATCTTAAAGAAGAATGGCCACATGGTGCACGTAAGAGAGGCTGAATACTAGGCCATGAGACTGCCAACCTCAGCAAAGACACCCCCTCACCAATGTCTAAGAGGGGCACAGAAGCAGCTGACACCTCTTACTACAAGAGGCCTGTGCATTTGCATGATAAACATATCAGTATGGACAAAAGGCAGAGGGCCTGCCCTGAAAGTTCTGGTCTGCATGATTTGCTAGGGCTTTCAACAACCTTGGCAGAGGGAGGGCCTCTAAAAACCACAAGTGAGAGTGAATTTTTAGCCAGCTGGAAAAGTGGAAGGCTCAGAGCAGATTCCATTTGTTGTAGGGATCTTTAAAAAATGTGACATGTTTGCACTGGGGCAATGTGAAACAGATTTCACTGTTTCAATTCTAATTAGGTATTCTTGGTAACTTACTTGTCCACTTTGTGCCTTAAATTTATACTTTTATAAAACTAAGATAATGCCTTCCCTCCTCTACCTTACAAGGATCTTATGAGATCTAAACGCAATAAAGTAAGACAAATGGCTCGGCACAGGTGCTAAAGAAATGAACGTATTTCGGTAAAATGCAGAATCAGTGTAAAACCAAAATATTTTAAAGCTTTTAGTTCTGTATTGAACCTACAGGATAGATGATGATAAAACTGATGGCAGAAGTATATTTATGCTCTTAATCTGAGTTGCCTATATTGAGATATAGTTTTAATATTTCCTCCACAAATGCATTGGTTTTCTTCCCTCAGCTTTTAAAAAATTGCTTTATGTTTTATCATTTTCGAATGAAAGAAGTCCAGATATATGCCATTTTTCTCTTGAACTATATCTTCAATAATTTGATCTTTAATGAGAGTCGGTGTTATTCCTGGGGTGTAAGGAATCATTGCAATGCCTTCATAACGTATATCCACCAGTTCATGTTCTGAACCACACAGGCAGATCTTGAAACATTTCTACCTATCTCATTGCCAGTGCCTCAAGCAAACCCTGTATGGGAGGGTGTCTGGATTGTCAGAATCTCAGGGCTAGATGTCCTAAGTGAAGGGAAGCCATACATCACTCACAAAAGGCACCATGGCACACTCAGGGTTAAGGATGGTGACTCGGGCGGGGGAAGGGGTCATTGCATTGCATCCTGCCTAGCTTTGAATCCACTCTACACATCACAACCACAGGTCACTGGGCAAGTCCTTCAATCTCAGAGAGCCTTGGTTTCCTCCTCTGTAAAATATGGGTAATAAGAGTACCTTCTTCATGGGGTTATTGGAAAGATTCTATCATATAATGCATAGCAAGCCCTCAGCACAGTGACTGAGATATAATGCATACTCAGTAAATGGGTGGTAGCTCTTACAAATATAAGTGGGTCAGGGTGGCTGAATATAGGACTACTTTGAAGGCAAAGATCTGGTTTTACTAGAGAGATAAAGTATCACTAGGAAGTACCATCTGGGAAAAACCATATAAAGGTGTGTATCTGATCTTGATTTGACCTTCTCCAGAGGGCTGGAACTTCATGCTGCTTACTGCCGTATCCCAGCATAGAATGGTGCTTGATATATAGTAGTCACTCCATAAGCATGAGTTACATCAGTGGAACTGGGGATTACCAACGACATAGAGCCCAGAGCAAGATAGTACCTAGTCCTCAGGGAACAGCTTAGCACAGTGTCCTGAACACAATAAGGGCTCAAGAAGGAATGAGTGCAGATAGTTTCATGCCTCCTCAGGTCATTGCCTTGTTGGATAAATTACATCACCCCAAGTTTAGCTTTCCTTCCGTTGCCTGTTTGATCAGCACCATGACTCTAGTCTAACTTTAGAATCCCTGCTTCATGAAGTGCATTCATCTGACAAATATTCCTTGAACATTTACAATATGCCAGGCATTATGCTAAATGTTGGGGACCTCCCAGAACTTACTCTTTGGTAGGGAGACTGGCAGCATACAAGCCAATGAACAGACATGATGATTTCAAATAGTAATGAATACTAAGAGGAATATAAGGCAGGGTCACGTTATAGGGAGTTACTTCAGATCGGGTGGTCAGAGAAAGCTTTGCTAAGGATGTGACACCTGAGCTGGAGGTTGAAGACCAGTTGTGGAAATAAGAGCATCTTGTTCTCTTGGAAGTGCCCCTGTTTTGAAAAGCTGTGAAAAATCTCTCACAAAATGGAGGACAGTGAAGCAGAGTTGTCACTATTTTTAGAGGTCAAGTGCTTCACCGGATGTCAAGGTCACTTAAGGATCATCCAGATCAGTGCTTTCCTGTATGTGGCGTATGTTCCTTTGGTGATACATGAGATAATCTAGGGTGGTGACAGACGAACATTACTTATTTTAATATGCATTTAAAAATGCATCTAACATCCAACTCATGAGTTCATGATTACTATTGCTTAAGATGAGGTTAAAGTAGTAGAGTCATGGCAGTTCACTTTTCTGAGATCAACCTGGCTGGCAAGAAGGGATCCTGGGTAGGTAGGTTTTTGGGGATAAGTATAAGGTGGAGAAGACTGCCTCCACAACCCCCACAGAATAAAAGCGAGCCTGCTTAAAAATGCTGCCTGTAATATATGTTGGCCTTGGACGTGGCAAAAATTGTGCAGGTCATACATAGATGGAAATACTTATTTGGGTCCTACATTTAAATCCCTTCTGCAAAGAAATTAAGAGGCTAAACATCCAAGGGCTTCTGGGTGGCTCACTTGGTTAAGTGACTGCCTTTGGCTCAGATCATGATCCCAGGGTCCTGGGATTGAGTCCCACATCAGGCTCCCCCTACTCTGTGGGCAGCCTGCTTCTCCTTCTCCCTCTGTCTGCCACTCCCCCTGCTTGTGCGCTCACTCTCTCTCTCTCTCTCTCTCTGTCAAATAAATAAATAAAATCTTTTTTAAAAAAAGGAGATTAAACATGCAAGACAATGGCAGAGCCCCTTGGTGATCAAGAGAAAGGTTTTTTTTTGTTTTGTTTTAATTTATTTGACAGACGGAGATCACAAGTAGGCAGAGAGGCAGGCAGAGAGAGAGGAAGGAAAGCAGGATCCCTGCTGAGCAGGGAGCCCTATGCGGGGCCCGATCCCAGGACCCTGGGATCTGACCTGAGCCGAAAGCAGAGGCTTTAACCCACTGAGCCACCCAGGCGCCCCAAGAGAAAGGTTTTTGGAGTTAGAACAGGATTTGAATCTCAGACCTGCCATATAATTGCCATATGACCTTGGGCAAGTAGTCTTAACCCCAGTGAGCCTCAGTATCCTCTTCTGCAGAGATGGGGATCCTAGGATCTACCTCTTAAGGTTGTTGAAAGAATTAAATGAGATAATATACATGGAAGGTATTTTCCCCCGTGCCTGGCACATAGTAAGTGCTCAAAATACATGATAGCTATACTTATCCAAGTTTTCTGGGGCAGCTTTGATTTCAAATATTCTATTCCATTTCCAGACTATGTGCTTCCATTTGAAATTCCAAAATGCGATCACTGTGCATTTCTCATCAGTCTTTGAAGGGAATTGTCTTTTTCAGGCATCAAGACATAAAACTTCCTCTAGTCTCTGCACTTGAGTTGAAACCCTCAATCCTAGTCAGTGACATCTTATTGAGACCCAAAGCAAACTGGTGCCCATGAAGAATTGGCAGGGCAGAGGACGGAGGAAGAGGTATGATCTTGAACCCAGAAGTATTCCATTGATAGTTTTTAGTTTTCCACAGAAGTATGCACCATGAATGGACAGACTAGAAACCGGGTGGGGGGGGGGGATGCTTTGAACCAGCTGTTACTTTTCATCTCCAGTTCTGTTCGAAGGTTTTGCTTTAATTAACACAAAGGTGAAGTTCAGATTGTAGATGGCCTGACACTGTTCACGATCAGTCATTTTTCTAAATTATTCGTACTTCATTATAACCATACATACAAAATGCCCTGTAATACAACTCCATTGTAATTACACAGCTGTCAACATCGGTACTCAACCTGCAGGCTACCGTTGCCCTCTGACAGTCATTATAATCAGGTTTCACCTGTTTACAAATAGCAGGGTGAGGAAACCCACCACCTGGATTTTTCTCTGGAATCCATATGCCCGGTAGCATCAGCCAAAACTCAGAAAATGGTCTTTTTAATATTTGAACCAATATGAATGTTTCCAAACCATACCCTCTCTTTCCTCCCCTACTCTCGAGTTCTGCATCCCATTGTAAAAACAGGATTTCTGAGAGGAAGAAGATTAAGCCACGGGCCAAGCGGACAAGAGCCTGGGCTGCCAATTTAAAAGGGGGTATTTACAAATCTCTGGGATAAATCATAAATGTGGTGTTGAGTAGCCTTGTGCTTCTGCCAGCGCTCCCCAAAGTAATTGGTGAGATGGAAGTTGGCTGCCTCTCTCACGAAGGAGGCTGGGGCCCTTGAGTGAAAAATGAAAAGCAAAAAGAAGCCAGTCCTCACTGGTGTGCCAACCACACCATTTTTGCGATGAGCACGTGCAGGCTGAAGGGTGTGCCACCAGCTGTAAGATTAACAAGCTGGGAGTTGCTTCAAGTGAGCAACTCTCCACAAGCAGCTAGGATTATGAAACAAAATAGTGCATGCCACAGGACTGTTTATCAAGAATGAGGGGGTTGATTCTCTTATCTAAATTTTAAATCCTTTCATACACCTCCCTAAAAATTGCCTGGTTTGGAAAGCTGCAAGAGGAAACTAAAGACAGAATGGGAGCTACAGGAAAGGAGGAAATGGTTTCTTACCCAGAAAATTGAAAAAACATAAGGGAAATTCTAAAATCTTTTTAATGTGATTTCAAAGCCGTATCCCTGTAAATTACCTCCATCGTATTCAATTTTGAGGGACAAAACAAAACAAAAGAAATGGAAGAAATTAATAGGTTAAAATGTGAACTTGGAAGTTTTGCTATAGTTGAAGACAATAAAACATTGTGCTCAAGCTCATAGGCTCAGGTGTCGGCCTGCTTGGGCTTAAATCCTAGCTCCACAATTTACTGTTGACCTTGGCTGAGTCACACCACTTCTTTGGGCCTCACATATTCATGGGGATGATGATGATGATGATGACGGTGCCCTTTTAGGATTAAATGAGATAATGCAGGAAAAGTGGTTAGCACTGTGCCTGACACACAATGCTCAATAAATAGCCATTAGTATGATAGGTGTACGTGTTGAACATATTCTGAGCATAATGAAAAAGGTATATATTTTTACTAATAGAAACTCAGTCTCTCCCTACTCTCATTAAGTAAGTGTTGAGCAAATATTTTTAAAGTATTTAATTGAAGAGGCACCAGAACATAAGGCCTGCCTGGAGCATTCTATGTCTTATCAATTTTTGCTGAGGATGGCAAGTCAAGGACCATCTCTGCCACCTACTAGCTTTAAGTATGATCATATGGCACAGAAACCCTCTGACTTAAAATTTCCTTACATGAAAATGGAGATGCCTACATAATAGATCAGTGATGGGGATAGTGAGAAAGAGTGTACATTATGCACTCAGCAAATGTTTATTGACTCTGAATCACAGAAAGAAAAGAATCCTATGGAAACATTTTTTAATTTTTTTTGTTATGTTTTATTTTAAATCACTGACAAGATTACAGTCCAATCTCTATTGACTACTGAACAATATTGCTTGTTAGGCACTCCTGTCATCTGTTTGTCTAAGGCATAGCCTGATTTTTTGCACACAGAATTAACTTCCGTGCAGAAACAGAGGTTAACAGCACCAAAATGATTGCAGGATACTCATAGAATTCCCAAAAATATTTGACAGCATTAGCTAACTTGAACTCTGGCAGTTACTTAGCAAATTCAGCTGCCTCTAGAAGCATCCTCCTAAAGATAATAATGTCAGGTAGATGGTGTGGTAATAGGTAAAGAGTCTTTACAAATCAATAATAAAAAGGCCAATAGAAAAGTGATTATACAAAGCAGATTATTCAAAAAAGAACTACAAATGGTCATATGGTTAATAGACATATGAAAAAGTGTTCAGTCTCACTAATATTCAAGGAAATGGTAAACTACAGTAATATACTGTTTTTCACTAATATGGTATTGCTAAAGATATTTTAAAATATGCTATTAGAAGGGCTCAGGAAGGGTTGCCTGGGAGGCTTAGTGGGTTAAAGCCTCTGCCTTCAGCTCAGGTCGTGATCCCAGGGTCCTGGGATCGAGCCCCGCATCGGGCTCTCTGCTCAGCAGGGAGTCTGCTTCCCCCCCCACCCCCAACGCCTGCCTCTCTGCCTACTTGTGATCTCTCTCTCTGTCAAATAAATAAATAAAATCTTAAAAAAAAAAGAAGGGCTCAGAAAAACAGGTACTCCTATCCATGGCTGATACAAACTTTCTAGCTGACAATGCGCATACCAGTACCTGTCATACAGCATGCCCTCAATAAATATTTCTTTAATGAATGAAATGATTTTGTTGCTGGCTTTGGAATACATTTTCAGACATTCAGGAATTTTTTAACTACAAAAATTATCCAAACCTTGGAGACAAAATTCATGGATTGCTAGTAATGCAAGTGTCCACTTTTGAAACACATAGAAAACTCATGCACTTAACTACAACGTTTTAATGATGTGCCTTGGTACAACATGCCACATTCATAAAAACTACCACCAAATTATGGGCGCCTGGGTGGCTCAGTTGGTTAAGCGACTGCCTTCAGCTCAGGTCATGATCCTGGAGTCCCAGGATCGAGTCCTGCATCAGGCTCCCGGCTCCACGGGGAGTCTGCTTCTCCCTCTGACCTTCTCCTCGCTCATGCTCTCTCTCACTGTCTCTCTCTTCTCTCAAATAAATAAATAAAATGTAAAAAAAAAAAAACTACCACCAAATTAAACATAACGTACCACGGTTATCATTGGTCCCCAACCTTGAGAGAGTTTATAACACACTGCTATTGTTAGCTTGATTTCAGGCCATCTTCCCCTTTTCCTCAAAATGCTGTATGGCATATCCCTTTTTAAAATTAAAGTGCCTCCTATTTAATTTTGTTTTGAGAAGTTTTCAAAGAACTCATGATGATCCTCAGGATAATTGTAGACACCCTACAGGGTGGTGAATTTAGAGCTGGGAATCACTGCTTTTTGTAGTCATCCATACTTTTTAATAGCGTTTCACTAGTCCCGTAATGTACTCTCCTCACAATATGAACAGATCTTTTCTGTCAATAAAGAAAGCATAATTTTGTTAATGATAGGTATGCACCTTGTTATCTCTATTTGGCAGGCTTAAACGTAGTGCTGTCTTTTGAAGAAAAACAGCTGTTTCCAGATGTCATTAAAGCAGGCATTACCACCGACAAAGCTTTCTCATAAAGTAACTTATAACAGTTCTGTGTGCTGTCAGATCTGCTTATACCAAAAAATTCTGTGGGAGTTAGGGCCCTGTACTTTCTAATTGCTAACTGCTTTGATTGCAGCCTCGTGCTCTGATATTACAGTGAATGACATTTCCATGATTCCATCTATACACATTTTCTTCTCTTATAACCACATTGCTCCAGTGTTATGACACTTTTGAACTTTGTGAATACATGCCCAGAATTCTGACACCTCCCTGAGTAGCACATAGACAGTGTGGGGCTGTTGGAAATTGACACAATGTATTTTGCTTATTCTGGAAACATTAATTTTAATTTCTCCTTCATTATTTATGTGAGTGTAATCATTTTGAATACATGACTATCATTTTTTTTGGCATTTCTCAATTATTTGGGCTGGGTTTTCACCCAAAAGAGTAATTATTATAGTAAGTTTTCAATAAAAAAGATTATTACAGGTCCTCCAAAGTTTTACCCACCAGATCAAGTTATTTTTGTATTTAGTGAGCTTCTCAAGATCTTTGTTGAATTTACTGATTTTCCACTCCAGTCTTCTTTTACATTTAGTTTATCAGTATTAGAACCCAGTGAGAGGGGTGTCTGGGTGGCCGAGTTGGTTACACATTTGCCTTCAGCTCAGGTCATGATCTCAGGGTCCTGGGATGGGGCCCTGCATCAGCTCATCAGGGAGTCTGCTTCTGCCTCTCCCCCTGCTTGTGTGCATGCATGCATTCTCTCTCTCTCTCTGTCTCAAATGAATAAATAAAATCTTAAAAAAAAAGAACCCAACAAGAAAAAATATTTGAAAGCTGGTAATAATCTGAGTAACTTGTTTTTCCTTCTGAACTATCTAAAGATTTCTTTCTGTGTGAAAGCTTAGGCTCCCATTCTGCCCCTACAACTGAGAATTCAATAAAACATGATCCATGCAAACTATTAATTTGCCTTAAATTGCATATTTACATGCTACATAGTTAAATACATGTTTCAAACAACAAAAAAAAGCACATGGCAATTGGAGACTGGTGATGCTATCTTAAGAGCAATGACTGGAGATTTTAAAAAAGTAAGCCATTGGCATATCAAGACTTTGGACTACTGAACGGCCATTAAGAAGGATGAGGTACAGCTTTATGTACTCAAGTGGAAAGATGTCGAAAACACACTGTTGAGTAAAATTAGAAAATCACAGAATAATATATATAGTAAGGTATAATTTATGTAGAAATATATGTGTGTGTGTTCTTATGCATATATTCATATTTATGTATATACATAGATGATGGTCTGGATGGACATACACCAAACTGTTACTGCTATTACTGGGAAGGAAAGGAGAGGGGGAATGGGTATAAAAATGAATATTTACCTTTCACTATATACTTTGGTAAAATTAAAAAAAAATTTTAAGTAGGCTCCATACCCACTGTAGAGCCCAATGCAGGGCTTGAATCCACAACCCTGAGATCAAGACCTGAGCCGATATTGAGTCAAATGCCCAACTGACCAAGCCACTCATGCACTCAAAATTAGAAATTCTTTACAAGTATATGTTAACTTTTGTAATTTTAGAAGCTTTCTTTTCTTTTCTTTCCTTTCTCTCTCTCTTCCTCCTTTTCTTCCTTCCTTCCTTTCTCTTTCTCCCCTTCTTCCTTCCTTCCTTCCTTCCTCCCTCCCTCTTCCTTCCTTCCTCCCTCTTCCTTCCTTCCTTCTTTCCTTCCTTCCTTCCTTCCTGCCTTCCTTCCTTCCTCTCTTTCTCTCTTTTCTTTCCTATAAACTGAAGCCTCCTGTGAAACTTTCTCATCCCCACTCCTGAACTATCAAATGAGCAGGAGAAGTTCAGGGATGGGACCTCACTAGACTTGAAATAAGAAAATATAAGTAAAGCAACAATTATAATAGTTGCCATTTGTTCAACAATTACTTTGCACTAGGGATTTCACAGGATTTCTCTAATTCATTCTCTCCCATAAGCCTGTAAGGTAGGTTCTGGTTCCTATTTGAAGTGGGGGAAAAAAAAAGTCTCGGGGAGATGAGGTAAACTGTCAAAGGACACATAGCTAGTAAGAGCAGTTGAGCAGCGATTTCAGCTTGGATTTGGGTTTATCTGACTCCTAAACCTGTGTTTACATCAGCATTATTCATAATAGCCAAAGAGTGGAAACAACCCCAATGTCCATCCGCTGATGAATGGGTAAACAAATCTGGTATGCCCATAACAATGGAATATTATTCAGCTGTGAGAATGGATGAGCTAATGACTTGTGCCAACAGCAAAGATGAACCTTGAAAACATCATGCTAAATGAGAGAAGCTGGTCACAAAGGACCACGTGTTGTGTGAGTCTATTTATAAAAAATGTCCAGAATAGGCAAGTCCGTAAGGGCAAGAAGTCGATTGGTGGTATCCTAGGGCCTGGGGGAGGAGTTGTGTGTTAGTGGGGAGTGATTGTTAATAGGTATGGAGTTTCTCTTTTGAAGTGATGATGATGTCCTAAAATTGATTTTGGTGATGGTTGCACAGCTCTGTAAATGTACTAAAAATTAATTGTTCATTTTAAATTGGGGGATTAAATCTCAATAAAGCTGTTATTGAAAAATCCACCTTGAGTTGCTTGTGCAGCTCCCAAGTGTGATTAGAAGCATTGGCACAATCAGTAAACAGCTCCCCTTGACCTTCAGATAGCTGTCCATAAATCAACTCATGCAACAAATACTTCTTGAGCAGTCACCATGTTAGGTAATGCAAATCCAACGGAGAAGACGGGGGAAAAGCTGTCACCATGAAGCTTCCATTTGTAGAAATAACAACAAAATCTCATAACATTTGTTAAAGCTCTACCATGTGCCAGACAGTGTTTTAAAAATTTGTCTATGTATCATCTCATGTAATCTTCCCATCAACATTCTGACGTAGGGGCTCTTATTGTCCTAGTTTGCAGACAAGGAAACTGAAGCTCAGCGTAGAGTAACTTGCCCAAGACCACACATTTAGCAAAAGATTGGAAGCAAATCAAAATCATTTGTACCTGATTTTTGAGTCTGTACACCTAACTACATTATAAATTTTGCATCTTTATATTTAAATACTGAATCCAATAGCTTAATGAATTTATATATTTTTTAAAAACTTTACTTATTCATTTGAGAGTGAGAGCATGCATGGGTAGGGGCAGGGGAAGAGGCAGAGCACAGAGTTCAATGTGAGGCTTGATCTCACGACCATGAGATTAAGAGCTGGGCACAAACTAAGAGTCAGAGGCTCAACCGACTGAGCCACCCAGGCGCCCCTATCTTTCTTCTTGAAGTATTATTTTTCAATGTTCTCTATTTCTTTGACTGTATTTCATTAGTGAGATCTTCTCATTAGAAAAATGGGAACTAAATATTTATGCATTAGTAAACATCAGCTGGTATAGATCACATGTATAAATGAAATTTTACATTTTACTTATTTTTGAAAGATTTAAATGAAAATTTATTTTAAAATTTTCAGACATATGGGAAAAATCTAAGTTTTTGTTGAACCTCCAAGATAGGTACATCTACATCTATATTATATATGTTATATATGTATTTATATAGAATATATATTTGCAGATATACTATATATTTGTATATTATACATTTATATATACATTAATATATACAATATGTATTTTATATTATAAATGTATAAATAATGTATATATAATATATACAAACAGTTGCTGTGAAACATATTAGATAGTGAACCTAAAACTGCTCTAAAATATGTACAGACTATTTTTTAAAAAATCAAAAATATTTCAACCTAAAAATCATAATTTATGCAGTTGTTGATATATACATCAGGGAATAGAAAGTAACAACTTGATAAATTGTGATTTTTTTACACTTTCTGTTTTACACTTTTACTTTGAAAAATATTTACAGTGTTACTTGATTTGATTAAAGCCATTTGAGAGCCCTATTCCTTGATTTGAAATGCAAGCACACTCATTAATGATCATAATCAAGGCCAAACAGTTTTTGCAACAAAGAATTAGCCTTGAAAACAGATGTGTAAACCCGAAATAATTAAATAATTTAGTAATCATTCTTACTTGCTTTAGACATTAAATAGGATTTGATTATTAGGCATGACATAAATTTAATCCACTCATTAAATATAGTTGTATTTTTGAAGCATGGGATGAATCTTGTATTCCCACTGAACCTAATTCTCCAACTAGTGTGTGAAGGATGACGATTGTATAGCTACAGGAGGGAAGTCCTCTGTGATTTGCATGTGGAGGAGAAAACACTACGTTGTCCCCCAGTGGATTCAGGGCCCGTTTCTACACACCCACTTTGTGTGGGAGGCAGAGTGGTTTTATCTACCCTTCTTGGATTTTGTCTCAAAGTGGGGCCCTGATCTTTTCCTCCACACTCACTTTCTAGTCCCTGTCTCCAAACAGAGGTGCCTACCAGACTCACTTGGGTGCCTCTTGCAAAATGTACCTGCCTGGCCACTTGTCTCCCCACTGGAGATTTATTACAATAGGAGAATGTTTTCTCCTATTAAAGGAAAATGCAAGTCTAAATGCAAGTATGAGCATTTTGAAAAGAAATTACTTGCCATTTTACAAGAAGAATATATTTAATGATGTCCATCCGAGACTGAGAGCACCCCATTATCTTTGAGGCAATCGCAGACATTACTATCTATGGCATGCTTAGAGCTGCTCGTTCTTTCTCGGTAATTATTTTGAAGTGGGCATAAACCTTAAGTGGAGTATAAAATGCAGAGAGAGTGTTCTCAGTTATTGGCTCAAAGAATTTTTTTCGGCACCATTTTAGTTTGGAAAGGGCAAATTGGGATGACACAGCAATAGTGGAAGAGAGTATCACAATTACATTGCAGAGTGGGGAAAATTGAGACCCACAATCCTAGGAATTAATGGTAAGAGTTAACACTTTCTGAGCACTTACATGTGACAGGCTCTGGGCTGAACGCTTCATGTCCATTTTCTCATCTGACCCTGACAGCCACCTGTTAGCCTTCATCTGACAGCTGAGCAAACCGAGGCTTAGAGAGGTCGATTTGTCCAAGGTCATCCAGTTGGTTATTTGCAGAGCCCCTATTTAAACTCCCGTTGGCTTCATTGCAAAGCCATTAGTCTTAAAGATTAGGCTATTTTGACTCTATTTGCCTTGGGAAGCTCTTGGAATCCACTCCAATCTGTCTTCACAATGAACTCTACTGGGCTTTGAAAAAGGCTGAAGAATGGTGAGAAATTTTGTAGGCTAGAAAGCTAATGAAAGTGGTCAGTGTCCTCTGAATAATGAGACAGACCAGGCTCAGAGGACAGGGCTCTGGAACCCAGAAATCAGACATGTCCATTGAGGAGCAACTCCAAGCTTCTGTGGGTTTTGCTTCTGACCCAAGGAGGAAGTCCTAGCCATGGAGGTTGAAGTACTGCTTGGCAAGGAAGAGGAAGGCCATTGTTTGATCTAACACCCCCTTCTAGAGTTCTCTGTATGCCAGGCATTGGTGGCATACTGCTCTAAGCACTTTACAAACATTAACTCATTTAAGTCTTATAACAACTCCCTGAAAATAAGTACTATTATTATTCCCATATGATGAGTAAACTGAAGTTCAGAGATGTTAAGTAACTTGTCCAAGGTCACAAAGCTGATAAGTGCCAGAACCAGCCTTTGAACCTAGGCATTCTGGATCTAATGGCTATGTTATATTGTTTCTCAAAAGAGAAACTTGATTTTTCTGTCTCTCATGCTTGCCATCTTTTTCCAACTACTCCTGGGCATGTCTATGTTGCCAGCAAGTTTCCCCTACCCCGCTGGCTTTTCCTCCACCTGTGATTTTCTGCAGTGTCCTTGACAAGCTCTTTGTTCATGCTCCATACTGCCTCCCTTGGCATTACTCATGAACAACCCATTCTTTTAACCTGCCAAACAATTTTCCCATAGAGTATCTATCCCTTCTCAACTTGGAAGTGAGGATGGGAAGTACGGTTCTTATTTTATAAATGAGAAAATTAAAGCGAGTAACTTGCCTAATATTTCATCCAACCATCTACTGACAAAGCGGACCAGAATCTGGGTTCTCTGGCTCCTAATTCAATGTTATTTTCCCATTGTACTATCTGATTGGTTTCATAAGTCCATTCATTCATGCATCTGTACATTCATTCATTTTATAGCAATGTATTAAGTGCCTAGTATGTGCTAAGGCAGTGGGTAAGGAAAAAGGCAGGTATAAAAATCTTAGCTCTTAAGGAACCAAAACACAACTGTGATAAGGTCTCACTATAAAAAGTTGAATACTACAAAGTTACAAATACCAAGTGCCAAATGAGATATTGAATCAGGTCAGGCAGGAATTTTGAGGCTGGGCATACAACATCAAAGACTGCTATATCAAGAAGGTGAGTCTTGAACTTGGCATGGAAGGGCACTTAGAACTCAGAGAAGAGGATGGGGCAGCACTTCCCAGGCTGGGGGAATGATATGCACTAAGTCAGTGCTTCCCAACCCATATCATGTCATGGCATGCAGAGAATAGCGTTGTATTTGTAAAGCACCTTTGGGAGCTTCAACTGCACTGTCTCTGGCTCACCTGAGGCCAGAGTGGAAGATTCATAGCCCCAGATACTTGTGATATGTTTGGAAAGGTCCGTGCTAAGATATTGGGGCACATTGTGGGTCCAGAGACTACTGACAAGACCACAGGGCTGCAATAGAAGGAATATCCAGAAGAATCATGGCAGATACCATTAGAGAGAAAAGTTAAGAGCCAAATGATGAAAGCTCTTTGAATTTTATTCCATGGACCTACAAAGCAGGAAGACAAAATTCATACAGTGTTGTTTGAGAAAGATCCTAGTGACATCAATATGGAGGATAGATTGGAGGGCAGGCATGTAGTTGGGAAACTCTTGTCCGTGTGAGAGATGAGGGCATGTTGGACTATAGAGATGGTAACAGAGACTGAGAAAAATGGGCATAATTGTGTTATATTTTGGGGGTATCAAAGACAGTGTGTGGTGACAGATTGTGTGTGGAAAGTAGGAGAGGTAGAAGAAGCAAGGATAATTTACAGGTTTCAAACTTAAACAAATAGGTATGAATGGCGAGGCCATTCTTGAAGATGGGGAGGCCAGGAGAAGTAGAAAGAATTTCTTGGAGGGAAGGGACAAATGAGAAGACGAGTTTCAGGTTGGCATTTAGAGGCAAGGAAATCAGTTAGGAGGCTAATGCAAACAACCAAGTGAGACAGTGAGATCCTGGGTGAATACAGTACCAATGGGAATGGAAAAAAAAAATGTTGGGTTGAGACACATTATAAAGGAAGAGTCAATAGGATTTTGTCATGGACTGAATCTAAAGCTGAAAGGTAAAAGAAGGCCTGAAGTCCTACATTGTTTCTATTCTTGATCTTCTTGGTGATGCTCATGGCTTAAAATACCATCTATATGCTGATGACTCCCAGATGTGGATCTCCAGCCTAGACCCCCCATACTTTTATATCCAACTGCCTGCTTGACATAGCATCCTAAATGCAATGCATCTAAAACTGAATTCTTAAATTCTTAAATCTCTCCCCACCACTGCTCCCAGCCCCCCACCAAAGCCTACAGCACTTGTCAAAACTGCTCCTTACAGTCTTCCCCATCTTGCTATAATGGTAACTCCATTCTTCCAGTTGCTTAGGCCAAAGATCCTTAAATCATTCTTGATTCTTTTCTTTTCTTTCTCTCACAGCCTACATTTTATTCTATCTGCAAATCTTGTTGGTTTCACCTTCAAAACATACCTAGAGGGGCACCTGGGTGGCTCAGTGGGTTAAAGCCTCTGCCTTCTGCTCAGGTCATGATCCCAAGGTCCTGGGATCAAGCCCCACATCAGGCCCTCTGCTCAGCAGGAAGCCTGCTTCCTCCTCTCTCTCTCTGCCTGCCTCTCTGCCTATTTGTGATCTCTGTCAAATAAATAAATAAATAAATCTTTAAAAAAATATACCTAGAATCCATCACGTGGTGAAAGTCACAATGATCCATCTCCCGGTATAATTGCACTAGCCCCCCCAACTCTTCTCGTTGCTTTTGTCCCTGCCATCCTCACCCAAGTCTATTATCCCCTTATTGACTTGAAAGCCAGACTAATCTTATTAACATGGACGTCAGATCATGTCGCTCCTCTACTTGAAATTCCTGTAGTTACTTCCCATCTCATACACAGTAATCGTGAAACTCCTTACAGTGGTCTATGATGCTGTATATCACTCAAATATCAATATAACTCACTCTCTGACCTTCTTCAGGTGTTGGATCAAATGTCCCTTGTGCACTGAGATCTTTCTGACTGCCATGTCTAGAGTTGTAAGTCCCCTCCCCATTCCCTATGTACCCTCCCTGTTTTATTTTGCCTTATACTTTGAGCAATTCTTGACATTATGTATTTATCTATTTTTAAAAAAACTGTCTCCTTTTGCTAGAATGGGGAACTGGTAAACCTTTTCCTTTCCTTTTCTTTTCTTTTCTTTTTTTTAGATTTTACTTATTTATTTGAGAGAGAGAATGAGCAGGGGGTAGAGAGGGGAAGGGGAAGAGGGAGAAGCAGGCTCCCTGCTGAGCTGGGAGTAAGACAGGGGCTCCATCCCAGAACCCTGGGATCATGACCTGAGCCGAAGGCAGATGCTTAACCGACTGAGCCACCCAGGTGCCCCAGGCTTTTTCTTTTTTTTTTTTTTCTTAAAGATTTTATTTATTTGACAGAGAGAAATCACAAGTAGGCAGAGAGGCAGGCAGAGAGAGAGGAGGAAGCAGGCTCCCCGCGGAGCAGAGAGCCCGATGCGGGGCTCGATCCCAGGACCCTGAGACCATGACCCGAGCCGAAGGCAGAGGCTTTAACCCACTGAGCCACCCAGGCGCCCCCAGGCTTTTTCTTTTTTAATAAGGGGCCAGATAATAAATATTTTAGGCTTTGGGGGCCAGAGAGCTTCTGACACAACTACCTACAACTCTTCTGTTGTTACACAAAAGCAGTCATGGAGGACACCTAAACGAACGAACATGGCTGTATTCTATTAAAGCCATATCTACCAAAAGAGGTGACAGGCCAGATTTTGACTGTGAGCCGTAGTGTGCTGATCCCTAATGGAAGGCAAGTCTCAGGAGGGCAAGGCTTTCTGTTCACTGCCGTATCTCTAACATCCAGAACAGCGCCTGGCACGTAGGAGGCACCCAATATCTTTTTGTTGAATGAATGAATCAACAGGAGACTGGAGGACAGGGGGTGGGGGGGTTGAGAGGTGGGAGGGTGGAGGGGATCAGGAGCTGCTTCTAGCCAGGTCTGCGGCTATCAATTCTTCCCCCTTCCCTCACCATCCCTGTGCTAGTACTTAAAACGCATCCTTGTGAAGTAGAAGTTGCTTTCATTGCCTGTGCAACTCCCCTGATGTGTGAAGTTTCATTTGACTTCCTTTAATGTTATCATTTGTCTATGTAATCCTCCTGACTCAGACTCTTTCTAATAACAATAATAACTCAAATACTTGGCAAGAAAACCAGGACGCTGAAATCAGTATTTTTAATTAATTTAAAACCACTACCCACGATAGCTCCTATGGACAACTTGACATGTCTCAACACTTCATTGTATTTGGAAGTACTCTCTTAAGTTGAGCAACAGTTGTTGTTATGATATGAAATGTTATTTTCCTTCCATGCATTTGACATGAATGGTTTGTTCTGATAACCTTCCCCTTTCAAGTCCTCCCACCAGTAGGAATCACATGGTAAGAGATACGGTAAATGAAGTATTCACTGGCTCTTCCTGGCTGTTCTCTCATCCTTCCCTGGGTCTCTTAGAGGCACTAAAAGTTTCCTGGAGTTCTATGACTTCCTGTTGAAAAGGCATATTCCACTCATTCTTGGCTTCATAGAGTCCTTCACATGCTGGTAATATTTGCTGAGCATCCACTAATGTCTGTGGTATTGGGCTGAGGGCTTTATATGTGTTAACTCATTTTAAGTCTTAGAAAACACCTAAGAGGTAGGTACTATTACCATCATTTTACAAATGAGAGAACTGAGATCCCAAAAGATCAAGGCCCCACAGCTAGCAAAAAAGGGAACCCAGGTCTGCCTGGCTTCAGGGGCAAGATTTATTCATTGTGTTCTCTTGCCTTAACAAATATTTACCATATGCCATGCGGTATGCTAGAGAGTAGGTACAAAAGTGAATAGGTATGATCTCCCTGGCCTCCCAGAGCTAACACCAGTTGGGGCTGTGTGGGTGGGAGTTGAGGCTGTCAGATGCAGAGACTAAAGAACTTTCTGTTTACGAACAGGGTGGTGAGAATGTAGACATATGTCCATGAATTCATGGGACTCTGCAAAATAGAGACAAAGGGCTACAGACTAACAGGGAAAAGGGCCCCCACATATAGAATTCAGGTCAACCAGGATTACAGAAAAATGCTGCTCTCAGGGACTTAAGCTGACAAGAAAGTTTCCCACTGTAGGAGTAGGATTGGCTGCTCACCAAAACGTTATCATTAACAAACAAGGTTTTAAAAAGTAACCAGTGGAAAACACTATGGTAGCCGGGTAAAATGCTATGCCTGGGAAAGTCCCATCAACAATAAAAAAGGGATTCACGATATCACGACATGGTGACCGTCGTAGAAATAAAGAATTGAAATAATTAGAAAGAGAAGTTGTTTCTCTGCTTCGGTGTCCTGACCTGCTGATATATTTACTGGCTTTCCGATAAGGCAATGAATGGATGCATCAGGCTCCATCTTTTCAGATCATCTCCCACTCTCTACTAACCTCTTTGCTCACCAGTAACAACAGCCAACATATAATGAATGCTTGCTCTGAACCAAGCACTTTACATAAATTATGTTATTTAATCCTCACAGTAGCCTTATGGTCTCATAGGGTTTTGTTATTAAAACCCACTTTCAGATGAGGGAACTGAGGCTCAGAGAGCCTATGGGATTGGCCCAAGCCCATAAAACTAAATGAGCGGTATATGGTTTCCTGAGGCTCCTGTGACAAACTACCACAATCTTGGTGGGTTAAGCCAGCAGAAATTGATTCTCCTATAGTTCAGGAAGCCATAAATCTGAAATCAAGGTTTTGGCAGAGCCATGCGCCCCTCCAAAGGCTTGAGGGGAGATTCCACTCTTTTGCCTCTTCTTAGCTTCAGATGGCTACAAACTTTGCTTGGCTTTTGGTGGCATTATTCCCATCCTTCTCTCTGTCTTTCCATGGCCTTCTCCCCTGTGTCTCAGCCTTCTCTCATAAGGACACTCAGTCATTGGACTTGGAGCCCACCCTAATCCAGGACCATCTCACGTAGAAATCCTTACTTTTCTTTCTAATCCTTACATCTTCAAAGACCCTTATTCCAACTAGGGTCGTATCTTCTGAGGTTCCAGTTGGATACATATTTTGGTAAGACATCATACGGCCCATTGCAAGCAAGTAGCCTAGTTGGATTCTAACCTAGATCTATCTAACTCCAAAATCCTGACTCTTTTCACTAAACTAGGCTACTTCCACCAGGCAGACTTTTGCCTTTATTTGGTTTCCTAATTAGGTTTCCAACTGGGAAGAAGATGCACTGATTGACATAAGTTTGCTTTGTAGTTAATTATCAAGCTGGATTAATAAAATGATATTTTGGCTTCTAAAAACATTGCCTTATGAGCTTAGATCATGTGAAATTTGTCCTTCAGAGCCTAATCACTTCCTGGTTAAAACTGAACAAATTGAGGTTTGGAACCTGTGAAACTAAGGATTGGATCTTGGCTATAAGGACCAAGATCCCTTCAGGATATGGGCATCCCACAGCCTATAAGCCATGGCTGTTTCTTTACTATATAAGTGACCACAATATAATGAAATGCCACCAACTTCTGGGCACATGGAAGGATTTCTGACCGCTTAAGGGCTTATAGAAGGAATTTTGATTCCCCCTGAATGTTATATCCCAGGAAGACTCCTCATAGTGCCCACTGTGTTTGCTCCTGAGACTCAGCTCCTGTCTTCTAGTCACAGGAAAGGAAATGTATCTAAGAGTTAATTATCACATGAAGATGAGATTCTGTAGAAAAATGAGGATCCAAGAACATTAGGGACTTCCTGTGTCTCTACATTGGTCTCAGCTGAGATTGGCCTGCTCACGCCTTGATTAGGAAGACAATATCTCTAGAGATGTGTTTCTCAGTTTATGGTCCGTGGACCATCCATAGGGGTGGACCACTCATTGCTGCCCAAGGAGCTTGTTAAAAAATGCCAATTTCCTGGCCATTATATCAGGATTACTGACTTAGTATTTCCTTTTATTTAAGAGAGGGAGAGAGAGAGCGCGAGCAGGGAGGAAGGGCAGTGGGAGAGGGAGAGAGAGAATTTCAAGCAGGCTTTATGCCCAGCAAGGAGCCTGACTCAGGGCTTGATCTCTTGACCCTGAGATCATGACCAGAGCTAAAATCAAGAGTCTGATGCTTAGTCAACTGAGCCACCCAGGTATCCCCTGGATTAGTATCTCTGAAGATGGGGTTTAGGAATCTGCATTTCAAAACAGGTACCTGGAGTAATTCTAATACACATTCTGGTTTGACAATCATTGCATTCTGGTGAAATCAGACCCTATAACATTGATACACAGACCAAACTCCCCAATGTTCATTCGCAATTCCAGCCAATAATCAGTTACAATATTTTATTCTTGCTGCATGATCTGTAGCTTTAGTTCCTGTAACAATATCATTTTCTACAGCTCGATCTGAATCAAAGCAGTTATGGCAAAATTTCTTTTTTTAATTTTTTTTAAATTTATTTTTTAATTTTTTATAAACAAATAATGTATTTTTATCCCCAGGGGTACAGGTCTGTGAATCGCCAGGTTTACACATTTCACAGCACTCACCATAGCACATATCCTCCCCAATGTCCATAACCCCACCCCCCTATCCCAACCCCCCCCCCCCCCGCAACCCTTAATTTGTTTTGTGAGATTAAGGGTCACTTATGGTTTGTCTCCCTCCCAATCCCATCTTGTTTCATTTATTCTTCTCCTACCCCCTTAGCCCCAGTTATGGCAAAATTTCTTAATGTACCTCTCCTGAGACAATTTATGTAATAACTTTGGGGAAGATGTAATAACCTTTCCTTCGTATCTGAAACTGATCTCTCAGGTCCCTTTTAGTTCCCAAATTCTCTTTCTATGAATGTTCCTAGGGTTTCCACTCTGTTTGTGACAAACATATTGCTTGTTACACTCTCAAGCAGTCTTATTCTCTTTCTTCCAGGCAACAAGTTTCTAAAGAAGACTGGTTGATGAGGCAGCTGGGTGCCTCGGTCGATTAAGCTTCTGCCTCTTGGTATTGACTCCAGTCATGATCTCATGGGTCACGAGATGGAGCCCACAGTCGGGCTCCATGCTCAGTGTGGAGTCTGCTTGAGATTCTCTTTCTCCCTCTCCCTCTGCCCCTCCCTCCTACATGCTCTCTGTCTCTCAAATAAATAAATAAATCTTTTAAAAAAGAAGAAGATGGGTTGCCAGTGATTTTCTTGGATGGTATTTATTTATCTATTTATCTATCTATTTATTTATTTATTTAGAGAGGGAAAGGAGAAGGGGCAGATTTTGTTTATTTATTTGACAGATAGAGATCCCAAGTAGGCAGAGAGGCAGGCAGAGAGAGAGAGGAGGAAGCAGGCTCCCACTGAGCAGAGAGCGCGATGTGGGGCTCAATCCCAGGACCCTGAGATCATGACCCGAGCCGAAGGCAGAGGCTTTAACCCACTGAGCCACCCAGGTGCCCCAGGGACAGAGATTCTTAAGCAAGCTCCATGCCCAGCGCGGAGCCCCAGTCAGGGCTCCATCTCGAGATCATGACCTGACCGAAAATCAAGAGTCAGTGCTCCATCAACTGAGCCAGCCAGGTGCCCCTCCTGGATGATTTTTTAAATAACAGACGCTTCCTCATTGTGTTGTTGGGAAGAGTGAACGAGAAAATCTATGTAAAATGCCAAAGCATAGTGCCAGTTGAAAGGAGGCGGTTAATAAACGTTCGTGCTGCTTCCAGTGCATTGTCACAATAATATCTCTTGAATTATTGAAGATACGACAGTGAGAACAGCAGCTAAATGAAAACTAGGGAATCAGCTGTATTGACAATATCAGGTTTATTTGGCTGAAGGAGAAGGGGATAGAATCCAAATGTCTGGGGGACCAGCTCAGCTGCAGCAGAGAAGGGTGTGGTTTCCTGCTTGTATGCGCACTGCTTTGGAGAAAGGCTGCAGGAAGGTTTTGGCCTACGATGCAGCTTCTGATCCCCAGTATTCTCCCTAGGTTAGTGTTTCTCAAAGTATGTTCCATGGAGTATTAGTCTCTGGGAATGGACATTTGATAGCATTACCTAAGAAAAGAGGCCCACGAACAAGAAAAGTTGTCAACCACTGTGTTAATTAAATGTAGTTTCCCAAGTGCCAGAATATTCGGAGTCCTTAGTATGTTAAGAGGCAAGGTGGATCTCCAAGAGAGGGATGGGGGACACGGGGTGTTCTAAGTTTCCTGACCTCAGTCGCAGTCATGGTCGTGAGGGTCTAGTGGTTCTGAGGAACACAAGCATGAGAACAGTGCTCCAAGGTTACTGGTGCCCTCCTACTTGCTAACATGAACAGACACTTTTTAGCCCTTATGTGACAAAAGTCGCAAGAGAACAATTATATGATGAACCTCACGGTACTATCCCTCCACCCACTAGTGTCCTTAAATTCTGTGTCCACCATTATTATAGTCACACTTTTCCACACACTCTGGCCTCTCCTGCCTCTCTTCCCTCATCATATTTGCGTGACAGACACCTAATCTTGGTTAAATCCAACTCTGTCTATTCTAAACCTGCCCCAGCAACTGAACAAGATTAGGTAAAAACTTGAACCCATGCTGACTAGTCTCACTTTAGATTCATGATCATTAACTTCATGTGGGCCTTTAGAGCTACCATCCAGTTTCACTACATTTCCTTCTTCTAGTCACTCTCAAACTCTCCTGGATGGCTATTTAGCACCCTCCGTCTCTTCAACCTTCCAGCGCCCCTACCCCCATCCTTCCTCTAAGCTATTGACCTTGTTTCCTATTTCACTGAGAAAATAGAAGCCATCGGAAGAGAACAACCACAGACTCCTACAAGCCTACTCTTATCTGTATCCACATACCCTGTGTTCTCTCTTGTCACTCTAAATGAACTGCCTGTGATTCCACTGAAGGACAAACCCCTCCAATTGTGTCCTAGAACCCATCCTTCTTGGCCCAATCACGGTCATTGCTCTAATCATTTTCCCCTCCTTCGGTGACGTCAGCAATTTTTATTTCACCAAACTGATATCTCTGATGTTAAAAAGAAAAACTCTTCACTTTACTTCAGCTACAGCCCCATTCTTATTTCCCCCACCCCTCTCAGGAAATATTCTAGAAAGAGTTGTCTCTGCTGTGAGCTCCAGATTTTCTTCTCCCATTTTCTCTTGAACCCTCTGCCATCAGGCTTTTTCCCCAAGTCACTCCACCAAAATGATTCATGTCCCTGTCAACAATACCTCCTCAATGTTGAATCCAATGATCACTTTTCTATCCTCATTGTGTTTGACCCGG
This sequence comes from Enhydra lutris kenyoni, assembly GCF_002288905.1. Classification (NCBI taxonomy): domain Eukaryota; kingdom Metazoa; phylum Chordata; class Mammalia; order Carnivora; family Mustelidae; genus Enhydra; species Enhydra lutris. Next base: position 4,728,107 of record NW_019154164.1, on the reverse strand, counting down.
TAGTGACATTTGACACAGCTGATCACCTTTTTGAGAATTTTTTTTTTTTTCACTTGGCTTCCAGAACGTCACACTTCCTTGGTTCTCTTTCTAGTTCACTGCCAACTCTATCTCAGTCTTCTCAGCATTTCCCTCATCTGTCTGACCCTTAGGCTCTCTGGCAACTCAACTTGAAATTCTCCAAAACCAAAGTGAATTATTTCCTTATACTTGCTTTCCCCCCAGTCTTCTTTCTCCATTCTTCTAGAGGTTCAGGGCAAGCTCAGAATCCTCCTTAACTACCCCTTTCTCTCACACCCCATATCCAATCTGTTGGCAATACTGTGCAGAGCATCTTTCAAAATTTCAAAATTATTTAGAATCTGACCACTTCTCACCATCTCCTCTGCTATCATCTTCATCTGAGCCACCATGCTTAAAACCCTCCCATGCTTTTTACATTCTTCATAACAAAAACTGAAGTCTTTAGAATGATCTGTGAGATTCTATTTGAGGCATCTTCTTCCCTGTTATCCTTCTGACCTGAACTCCTACCACTCTCTCCCTCGATGACTCAGCTCCAGTCATATGGCCTCTTTGCTGTTTCTCAGACACACCAAGATAACTCCCAACAGCCAATGGGTGTTCTCTCTAACTAGAATGTTCTTTCCCCATAGAGCCACAGGCTTACTCACTTGCTTCCCTCAGATCTCTGTGCAAATGACACCTTAACAGAGATATTTCCTTGGCCACCTTATTTAAAAATTGCCACTCTCTGCATGCCTCCATATCACTTCACATTGCTCTGTTTTTCTCCATGGTACTTACGAACTATTTTGCAAAATATAATAATATTTGCTTGCTTATTCTTTATCTGCCTTCACTGCCAGAATGTAAACTTTTGGAATGCAGGAACTTATTTTTTCAGTTCTATCCTAGAACCTAGCACAGTGCCTGGCACATAACAGGTGTTCCATAAATATCGATCAAATCAACCAAGAATGACTATTTAGCGCAATACTAGTTCTTTGATTCCTGGCATCTTCCAGTGAGGACAGAACACTCTCATGACCTAAAGCCACCCTCCCCCTCCAAGTGTAAGACTTCTTGATACCACCTTCCTGGTGATGAATTTAGTGTTTAGATGATGACTGCCAGGAAGCTCCATATAGCCTGAAACAAAATGCTCAGTAGAGGAATTTAATTCCCAGAATGATCTTTGCCAAGAGCCTTTTTTTGATACATAATATTTTTGAATAGGTATTAAATATACATGATACAAAATGCCAAATGTTTGGTGAGGAAGGAGTGAAAAGTATATTCCACCGTGTCCTACTGCTACAACCCTATTCTAAGAAGTCCTCATTCCATAAACTAGGATTATTGCCCAGATGTTTTAGAAATATAGGTCAGATCATGTCGCTCACCTTCCTCAAAGTACAAGTTAAAGCTTCCTTCTGTCTTCAGCCACCAAGTTCCCTCCAGGAGGCAATCATTTGTACCAGTGTATTGTCTTTTTCTAAAGGTAACCTATACATTATAGATTCCATATTTGTGCATGTAGAATCTTTTTATGGAAAACTATGCACACTGTTTTGTACCTTTCTTCTTTCTCACTTGATGCCTACATCATTCTTTGCAATGGCGGCATAGTTATCCATTGTGTGGCTGTTTTGTTTTGCACTTTGCTGGGTCTATGAGTTTCCTGAAATTGCAGGTGGATATTTGCATGCATGGGCATAGGTACATTTTTCAGCAGTGAGGGCTCATACCTCTTATCACATTCAAAGGGCACCAAGACCCAATAGTTAAGAATCATTATCCTGAGTTCGAATCTGCCTTCCTGAAATTTATCTCCTTGGTCTTAATTCTGCTATTTGGAGAAGTTCTGTCAGAGCCTGGTGCATAGTGGGCATACAACAAACACCAATCAAATGAATGAAGAGATGACAGAAAATGAATCTATTCCCTCTTTGTGTTTGCTTTTGGTTGACTTGAAGAAAGACAGTTCATGGGCCCCTGGGTGGCTCAGTCAGTTGAGTGTCTGCTTCGGCTTAGGTCATGATCCTGGAGTCCCAGGACTGAGTCTCACATTGGGTTCCCTGCTCGGCAAGGAGTTTGCTTTTCCCTCTGCTGTTCCCCGTGCTTGTGCTCTCCCTCTCTCTCTCTCTCTCTCTCTCTCTGTCTGTCAAATAAATAAATAAAATCTTTAAAAAAGGGGAAAGACATGGTATCTCAAATTATCTCTTTTCTGAGGCTTAATGGCTTAGTTCCCTGAACCCTTGATTTGACATGGTTTCCAAACACATCTGCTTTGTCCTCCCCTAAGCAAACTCTAGTGTGGATTTTTTTTCTCCCAAAATGGCTTCAGGGGCAAGTAGATAATTTTTAAAAAGGTGAGGTAGATCAGGTGTGAGACAAAAGATGTTTCCAGGCCAGTTTCTTCCCATGGGCTGGCAGTTGGCAAGTCTGAAAATTTGGAACTCATACAGTCTGTCAGTACTCCTTTCACACCTTCCACATTCTGTTGTTTGGTGAACAATTGTTCAGGCCCCAGCTCCTCTGTGAAACTTCCTTAAGTGCCCTTTCCTATGACAAAGTCAGGTATTCCCCCACCTACTTGTGAATAGTTCTTGCAGCATTCTGCACTTATTTATGGGAATCCCTCTCATCAGATCTTGAGCTTCTTAGAGCAGGGAATGAAGTTTATTTGTCAGTATTGTCTCAGCTCCTGGATAAGTAGATGCTCAGTAAATGTCAGTTATCTTTCTTTTGGAGGAGTCAAGACCAGAGAGTGAGTAATTCTTTAGATTTCTTTCAAATTCCTTGATTTTGAAAAGAGATGTCTGTGCATTATTGTAAAAAATAATAACAAAAGGAAAAAAAGTGAAGTAAAAGTCTGTCTCACACATCTATGTGAGAAGTAACCAGGGTTACTTCTCTAGTAACCAGGGCATCCCTCTGGTACCATTTTTATGCCTAAAAATACATAAATGTATATACGCACAATATAGACACACATGTTTCTTAGCTCCTTGCTTTTTCACTTAACAGTGCAACACAGCTATATCCTTTGCCAGTTCATATAATTATATAGGCATATTTACTTTATTTTTTATGGCTGCATTGTATTCCATTTGAAGGATGTACCATAATTTATTTAATGAATGCCCTATTATTGAACAGTTAACTTATCTACTATTGTTCACTATTTATTAACAATGCAAGTCAAAACACAGAGACACACTGAATACAATGTGACCACAGAAGTATGCAGCTGAACTCAACAGGCAAGAAAGGAAAAAACCCCCAGATTCCAGAAACAAAAATAGAACTCAAAATCACAGCAATGAGCATGAATTGAAGTTTCACAACTCATGGAAATAGTGGGACTAGATAGATACGTACTTTAGAAACTGAGGTTTTCAAGTTTTTTGAAGGGCTTAGAACTGAATTAGAATTGGGCTTCCTGCACAAAACAAGGAGCAGAAGAGGCCTGCCTCATCTGTGAATTGAAACCAGATTTGCCAAATAGCCAAGGACCCAATAATAGATCTTATTTAGTACATATCATGTGCCAGGTACTTTCCTACTATGTGTTTTGTATATAATAATTCACTAAACCCTCACCAAAACCCCATAAAGTAGGTACTATTATAACCTCATTTCACATGTAAGGAAAAAGTATTTAAGTAACTTGCTTAAGGTCACATAGCCAGGACTTGGCCAATACAAGATTCAGATCCAGCGGCTGTGCTATTAACTATTATGCCATACTGTGTTTCCACCAACAAAATGTAGGCCACCTTCTCTAAAATGGGGTAGAAATAGACTCATCCACAAGAAGTGTAAAAATCTAAGCCTGAGCTACACACTGGGATGAGACCAGAATCCATAGTACCCACAGAGTTCAGAAACCCTGAGTTGGGAAATTCACATAAAAGCTGATCCAGAACTGGGAGTACCATAGAGCTCTGGTAGAAGTAAATGGAAAACTGCTGAGAGGGCCACCTCCACAACTCAGAGTCAAATTCACAGAATACAGCTCCTGCAGAAGAGAATCTCAAATGGAAAATTATAAAGCAACATGAAGAAACTCGCAGCAAGAGTTGGTCAGTACGTACAATGAACGGGGGAATTCAGTTCTAAAGAACTACAGATACTACAGCAACCTAAACTGACTTTAAAATATTGTATGCTTAAAGATTTTAAGAGATTAAAAAAAACCAGAATACATAGAGCAAGAATATCTATCTATATATCTATATCTATATCTATATCTATATCTACACACACACACACACACACACCAAAGAAAAGTTCTAGAAATGAAGAATATAGAAAATATGGGACAAACATTGGAAGACCTTAGTTCAAGTCCCATTGAAAAGTAAAAAAAAGTCAACTGACAGGTTAAACTACAAATAAGAATAAGAGAAGGGAGAATTAGTGAAATAACAAAGAGAGCTGAGATATTCATAGAATATAATGCAACACTGTAAAAATGCAGTGTGAAAGGGAAATTAAAAGGCCCAGATGATAGACTAAGACACTCCACATACATCTAGTAGAAATTCCAAAAGGAAAGAAAATAGGAAGAGATAATGTTTGAAGAGACAAGGCTGAGAATTTTCCAGAATTGATAAGACACGGGTCCTCAGGTTAAAACCCTGCACTTAGTCCTAAGCAGAATAAATGAAGACAGATCAATAATTCCTGGATGAGTCATGGTGGGACTTCAGGGCATCAAGGATAAAGGGAGAATCTTAAAGCTTACCAGAGACAAATAATGCTGCAAAGTATTTCCGAAACAAAGGGTCTTTAAATTGAAAAGAAATGATTGTTTTTTAAATGAATGAGTGAACTAATGAGTTCAGTTGAGTAATTATTTCTCTCAATCTAGACATGATATTTCTTCTAGTACAGCCTGAGATTGCATCATCTATCTCTCTTAAAAATTTTTTTTTTAATGAGGGAAGAGGGGCAGAGGGATGATGAGAATCTTACACAGACTCCACACTGAGCATGGAGCCCGATGCTGGGCTCAATCTCCCGACCCTGAGATCATGACATGAGCCAAAACCAAGAGCAGGATGTTTAACTGTGCAACACCCAGGCGCCCACCCCTATCTATCTATTTATTTATGTATTTGTAACTGCATCACTGTGATTGATTCCTATTGAGCATGAAGCCAATTAAAATCCCCAGGACTTTTTCAAATGAAGGTCTATGCTCTTTGGTGTATACTTGGGCAATTAATTTTTAAAACTCAGGGGGCACCTGGGTGGCTCAGTCAGTTAAGCGTCTGCCTTCGGCTCAGGTCATGATGCCGGGGTCCTGGGGTGGAGTCCCACTTCTGGCTCCCTGCTCAGCGGGGCGCCTTCTTCTCCACCCTGCTTATGGTCTCTCTCTCTCTTTCTCTCTCTCTCTCTCTCACACACACACATACACACAAGCTTTCTCTGTCTCTCAAATAAATAAATAAAATCTTACAAATAACTCAGAAGTAGGACTATTCAGTTATTGGTGAGATTCTTGGGAGCTGGAGTCATTTATGGTAGGCTTCATTAAGGAGGTAGGAGTTAGGCTAAGTAGGAATTATTCTAGATGGTGGGGAGAAAGGTGAGCTTCTAGTTTCATGAGATGAATGTAGAAAGAATGATGAGGTAAGTGAATAGGGCATAGGCTCAGCAATAGGCTTTTGGGGTGGATGTGTGGAAGGTGGGGGAATAAAGAGATAAAGTTCAAAGACAGTGTGGGACCAGATAATGGAGGGCCTAAAAAGCCAGGCAGAGTGTTTGAATTTGATAGCATATGTGGTCAATTGGGAGCCACTTTAGGGTTTTCAAGAGGAAATTCTATATTACCTAACCAGTCAAAGAAAGGTGAACTAACCCAGGAATAGGTAGGGAGAACGGCTGAAGTAATCCAGGACCCTAGCTCTCCTGCTTCTGGGTTACTGACAAGTTATCCAGACAAGTAGTCAAGATCAGCAAACACCTCAGGGACACCAGGGCGACTTAACGTTGAACCACTGGATGAGTGGGAACCATGTGTAATAATTCTGCTGTGGCGAAGCTAAAAGCAATGTTTACAAAGAATAGTCTAACAGCAAACTCCAGATGCTTTTGAGCTGAGGGGGAGGTATAAGGAAAAAGCAATGGATGCAGGGGAACAAGAGACAGCCTGGGAGAGCTGAATATACACTGAAGTGAGCACTAGAAAACCTTAGTTTTGGTCCCAGGTCTACCCCCTAGGAAGCACGTGACTTGGCACAGATTCTACGTAAACATCAAAATTAGCTTCCTTATCTGTGAATGTACTAGAATATAAGCTCTAGAGGTTGGTCACCAGAAGTGCTTTGCTCACCATGGTATCCCTAGCCCTGAGTACCAGGTCTAGCATGTAGCAGAGCCTCAGTAAATAGAGGTTGAATTGTTGAATGAACGAATAGATGGAATGAGCTAATGTCTACCTTGCCTGCCTCATAGAGCTATTATGAGATTCAGATGAGATCAGAGATGAAAAATTATTTTGTGAAATTAAAACATGAAGCAATCCCTGGTAAAATACTACAGGTACTATAGAGAAGTATACTCTTTGTTAAATTAGGTTGTATTGAATTATAGTACTTTAAGGTGAAATGATAAGTGGGTTGATGATATCAAGTTTTCTTAGTATGGAAAGAAAAAGAATAGTGAAAATATAAGACTTTTTAAGTGATTTGCCCCATTCAGGCAAGGAACACATCGAGATCTGTGTTCTCTACCACATTCTGTCCTTGCCACTCAATATGCTTATGGTAGGGGTCATGAATGATGTTCATTACAGTTTCCATTCATTGACTACCCACAATGTGCTGTGTCCTATCTGTCCTTAAAACAGAACAAAACTCAGGGCACCTGGGTGGTTCAGTTGGTTAAGTGTCTGCCTTCAGCTCAGGTCATGATCCCAAGGTCCTGGGATCAAGTCCTGTATCAGGTTCCTTGCTCAGGAGGGAGCCTGCTTCTTCCTCTGCTGCCACTCCCTCCTGCTCATGCTCTCTCTCTGACAAATAAATAAATAAAATCCTTTAAAAAAAACCTGCAAAGAAGGTAACAGTATTACTATTATTATTTGATATTAATTATTATTTAAATTTTTTAATATTATTACTAGAAAGAGTAGTTGATGCAAGCTGAACCTGAGGTCAGAGAACCTAGACTGGGTTAGAGCAGCTTCCCAAGGTGGCTGACATGGCACCTCAGAGGCCATCAGATGAGTGGGAGTTCTACAAGGCAACTCAGAGGGGTCCATGGTGCTCTGATCATGAAAAATGAAGCAGAACACAAACTCAGGAGATGGTGTGTCTCGTCTGATGGTGGTGAGGCATGATAGAAAGAGTCAGAAAGTGTGGGTTCAAATTCTTGCTCTGCCATCTCTTGGCTTGTGTATGTCTTTAAACAAGCCACTTGAAACTGAGACTGGGGCACCTGGCTGTTTCTGTCAGGAGAGCATGCGACTCTGGATCTTGGGGTTGTAAGTTCAAGCCCAACGCTAGGTGTAGAGCTTACTGAAAAAGAATAATAAAAAGAAAAACTTCTCTGAGACTGTTGTCTCATCAAGATAGTGCCTGCCTTGCAGGGTTGTGGGGAGGTTTTGATGTGAGAGGATTCAATGCAAGTGTCCCTCGCACTTGGGAAGTCCTCCATAAATGCTAGCCATTGCTTTTTTCTGTTATTGAGGTAGGAGGTACGCATCTGGTCATTTGCTTCCTGTTGATCACTTAATAGCCCAGTAGACAAGTCAGCCAGAACCCGCCCACTTCCTGCAGGGACACAGAAATGCACTCCCAACTGTGGTCTTCCTAATCAGCATGATCCTGGTGGTGGGCTGTGGGCGAAGGTGGCATAGAGCCACTAGTAGATAATAACAATGAACCTTCAGGAAGACTTGCCAGCTTTTACCCTAGCCCTGAAGACACTCCCTCACAAAAGAGGACTGTTTAAATTCAATCTGGAAATCCCACCAGGGGAATGTTTTGCCAATGCTGACTTTTCACACTATCAGAACTAAGAATAAAGTTTCCTCCCGCCCAGCAAAAGTATACACATTAGCCACTTGGGGTACCAAGAACCACCCCTCTGTCTGCAAGACTCCGTCCCACCTCTTCACAATTCTGTGAAACAGCCTGTGTAACAGAGCACAGATGCCCATAGTTTCCCAGGAACTTCATTGTTTCTTACATAGTACAGAGAGAATGGTATGGGAACTGAGGGAACATTGCAGTAAATCACTGAATAGTTTGGCTTCTGCTTTTTTTGTTTTTTTGACAACATCCAAACCAAACCATTAATTAACAGGGCAAAAGGCTGAAATCATTATACACTAATCCCCAACCCCCACCATGTCCATGTGCTTCACAGCAGTTTCTTACTTGGGACGGGTGGAATATTTCTTTTGCTTTTGTTTGCAAAAACACTTTTCATTTGGCCTTGGGCTCAACTCATAACTTCTCTTTCCACTAGATTGCATAAGCCATATATCTGCACCCATTTTAATTTGTACAGGGAGTGTGGATTTTAATATCTACCCTCACCTCAGATACCTCTCCACTTCTGTCCTTTTCTTCGGGTCCCCAATTTTCTGTGGGCATTCATTTTGAAATCTGACATACTTGCTCTGCCCAATTACTTTTGCTGCCATGGGGCAAAGCTTTGGGGCTGTACATATGAAATATTTCCGTCATGACCTATCTTTGGGGATGGGGAAGTCCTTAATGTTGGAGAGAAAAACAGAGGAGGTCATGGAAGTTCAATGAATAATCACTTATTTAGTAGATGCTCATATCCTTTCATATCTTTCCCTTCTTCCCCATCCCTTGGGCCTCTGCTCTAGCTGTCACAATAGTCTCCTAACTAGTTGCTCTATGTCCAGGCTCTCCCTCTTCAAATGATCCTCAACATTCAAACAATCCTCAACATAGCTGCCAGTCGTCTCTCTAAACCTCAGACCTTGTCTAAAGATCCTTAATGGCTCCCCATTATCTTGTGAGTAACGTACCAACTCCTCATCATTCAAGACACTCCTCAGTTGTGCTCTCAACGATCTTCCTTTCCAGCCTTTTGTCCCATTAGTCTTCTGCCCCTTTCTTTTGGCTTCAGCCAAACATTACCACCACACCTTCCTTCCTTCCTTTCTTTCTTTCTTTCTTTCTTATTAGATTTTACTTATTTATTTTGAGAGCCAGCAAGAGAGAGCACATGCAGAGGGGAGGGGCAGAGGGAGAGGGAGAAGCAGACTCCCCACCGAGCAGGGAGCCAGACGACGTGGGGCTTGATCCCAGGACACTGGGATCATGACCCGAGCCGAAGGCAGATGCTTAACTGACTGAGACACCCAGGCACCCGATGACTCCTTGTTTCCAGAGCACCCCTTCTGCTCTCCTGTTTCAACGTTTCTGCCGCCTGGAATCACTTCCCTTCCACAGAGTTCTCTGGTCACCATCCTCTTCATTCTCTAGTGCCACCTATTTCACGAGGCCTTTCTGGGATCTGTCAACTGGATGCAAGCTTTCCTCTCTGCGAACTGCCACAGCATTTAGCATTTCTTTTAAGGCACTCATCAAACGGTGTTTATCATGGCTATAGGTGTAAGGATATTAAGAACTTACATTTACTGAGTGTTTCCTATGTGCCAGACACTGGGCTAAACGTTTTTTGGGTATCATGGGTATCATAGGCTTGCAGTGTTTTTGGCTTCAGGATCTTTCTGTGCTTCAAAATTATTGAGGACCCCAAAGAGTGTTTGTTTGTTTGGCTTATGTTTGTCAATATTAAAATTACTAGATATTACTAGATATTAAAACTGAGAAGCTAAAAAATGTTTATCAGTTTATTAAAATGACAATATTGGCATGTCTGGGTGGCTCAGTCTGTCAAGCATCTGCCTTTGGCCCAAATCATGATTGCGGGGTCCTCTGATGGAACCCAGGGTTGGAAATCCCTGTTCAGAGGGGAGTCTATTTCTCCTTCTGCCCCTCCCCCTGCTTGTGCTCCATCTCCCTCTGTCTGTCTCTCTCTCTCTCAAATAAATAAATAAGATCTTTAAAAAATTTAAAAAAATTTTTAAAAATGACAATTTAAACCCATTGCATATGTTAATACAAATAAAATTTTTAATGAGAAAGAACTATGTTTTCCAACCCCCCCCAAAATGTCGTGAGAACATCATTGTTTTCTATTTTTTGCACATCTTTCTAATATCTGAATGAATAAAATATAGCTGGATTCTCCTATCTGCTCCCGCATTCAACCAGTTGCAACATCACACATCACGCAGCCTCTGGAAAACTCCACTGTACATTTGTAAGAGTACAAAACTGAAAAAAGAAGAAATAGGCCTTGGTATTTTTATGAAAATAATGTTGATCTCCCAGATCTCTGGGGGTTCCCTGAGCCACACTTTGAGAACTGCTAGTCAACATTAAAGAGCTACCGTATATAAAGTACTTAGAATAGTTCTGGACACATAATCAGTACTGTATAAGTGTTTGCTATTATTATATTCTTCAATCCCTGAAATCCCCAGGATATGATGTGGGCACTTATTATTCCCATTTTACAGGTGGGAAAACTAAGACACAGAGAAGTTAAGTAACTTGTCCAAGATGATATAGAGGCCCAACCTAGGACTTGAAGCCCGTTAGTCTTTCCCCAGCACCTGGACTCTTAAGCACGCTGCAAGATTGCCTCTTCACCTACTCAGTAACAGAGTTAAGCTCAGAGGTTATGTCTTGTCATCTCTCTATCCCCAGGGTCTGACTGACCCATTGAACTCTGAACAATCCTTGCATTTCTGAATGGCTACTGGGCAACAGTCTCTAAAAGTTAAATGTTGGGCATGACGAAATTGACCCTCAGGGTCTGTGGAAGGTCAAAAAGGTAAGAAGGAGAAATTCACAGACTTTGGAATGAGACAGACGTGGCTGCCTACAAATGTCAGTTCGGCCACTACCTGGCTGTGGAAGCTTGGCCTGTCCTTTAATCTGTTTGAGCATTCGTCTCCTCTTTTATAAAATGGTGCCATCAACTTTTTCATAGGTTTGTCCAAATTAAATGTACATAAAGCACATGATGTATCAAAGATGCTCGGTAGCCGTTGCTTTGCTTTTTTCTTTTTTGACTTCATTATGGAAACTCGAGGAGGGCACGGTTTTTGTTTTTGTTTTTGTTTTTCTTGCCTATTTTGGTCACTGTTCTAGCCCCAGAACCTATAAGAATACCCGGCACACAGTAGCCACTCAATAAATGAATGATCCTGGTTGAGGTAGCACAGCACAAATACATACTAGATGGCTTGATACTGTGCTGAATTTATTGAATTGAAGAGTTGTACCAAGCGATTAGAGTGCCTCCAGGTAACTCTATTTCTATGAATAATAACTATGAGGTCCCCATGGTGGGTGTGATTATGTCCACAAACAGCTGCCAATTGACTTTTTTTTCTTTTTCTTTTTCTTTTTTTTCAAGGGAGGGGTGGGGAGGAGCAGAGGGAGAGGCGGAGAGAGAATCTTGAGATTTCATGCCCAGAGTGGAGCCCAACATGTGGCTCGACCTCCTGATCCTGAGATACTGACCTGAGCCGAAGTCAAGAGGCAGACACTTAATCGTTGAGCCACCCAGGTGCCCCTGGGATGTGGACTTTTTTTTGTTTTAAGATTTTATTTATTTATTTGAGAGAGAGACTGAGAGAGCATGGGTGGTGGTCAGAGGAAGAAGCAGACTCCCCACTGAGTGGGGAGCCCGATGCGGTACTCAATCCTGGGACCTTGGGATCATGACTCAGGCCAAAAGCAGACACTTTACTGACTGAGCCACTCAGGCACCTCTGGGCCATAGACTTCTAACAGCACAGCTCCTTCTCCATGCTCCTCACGTGCCCTCCCTCTTCTGTCCCCATCACTGTGCTCACCCCTCCGATGATGTTTTGAGGCCCCTTCCTGGTTTTCTTTTTAACAGCAGGCTTGCTCTCTCATGATATTCAGTATCATCCCACTCCTGTCCCCCTTTCACTGCACCTTTGAATTACTCTCTAGTGTTCCATTCTTGATTGCTTTCCATTTCTATGATAGCTTTTAGGAAGAGCCTTCTCATGGCCTACTTTCTTCATAAACGGTTTGGTAAGATTCTGATTTCTGTCTGATATTAATTCTCTATGAGACACACAAAAAGCAAAGGATCTGCTTTAAGGAGTTCTTTTAGTGTTATTTTAAATTGTGAACTACAAAAGTGTTCTGTTAGGCTGTCCCCTTCATTTCAAGAGTCTTAACTTTCCCTCAGTGACAAGTTGTAACTTTAGAGTGGGAGAACACTGCAGCCCCTCCGGGTTTTCTGCTTAATCCTACTTTTCTCCTCTGCATCCACTCCTGGCCTTCCTTAAGGTGACTTAACTTCCTTGGTGCCTGATTTTTTACCTATTTTGAAAACAAGTGTTTCTTCAGCTCCCTCTGAAATGAAGCTGCTGAGGCAAATACCCATCCCCCCAACACACATTCTCTCACACACACATACTTGTGCACATAGTCATGGGTATCACATACAAACATACTTTTGAGCAATGAGACAAGTAGTGGGAAATGGGGAAGCAAATATATTATTTTTCATTCAGACAGATTTCCCAGTACTGATGAATAAAACTCCAGGGATTCCTTATTTGAAATACATGGACGGCCTTTGTGTGGTCTGAGACTCCTCTCCTCCCCCTGGAATTTATCGATTTGATAATTTATTGAGCATCTACTAGGTGATGGACATTTTGGTAGATGTCTCTAGATGTGTCAGATAATTTCTTCTTATTACACCCCTAAGGATAGATTACTATGATCTGCATTTACAGATGAGGAAACTGAGTCTCAGTGAGGTCAGTAACTTGCCCAAGATCACTCAGTCAGGAAGCAGGAAATCTGAGTTTGAAAGCCAGCTCTGATTCCTTATCATCAGGCATTCCAGACACAAAGGAGCGGCCGGCATTTCAACAGACGGGAATGCGACAGGGCAAGAAAGCTAGAATGAATAACATGACTGCAGGGACAAGCATGGGAAGAGCAGTAGGAATTAAGGTTGCAAAATTATGTTGGGGGCAGAACCTACAAGGTTCAGAAACTTGAACTTCTTTCCCTCAACCCGAGGGAACAATGAAAGAATCGGGAGTCAGACAGTGACCTAATCACAGATGTGCTGTAGGAAAATAAGTCTGATTCGGCTCTGAATCCATGGCTCCCCTATAGCACTGATAGTATTTAAAAAAAAATTCTTTGCTAAGAATTCTGTATTCACTCCAAGCAGATGCTTTAGTCAGAAATCTCTCTTTGTATCTAAATACTGTAGCGAAAATCCAGAAGGCCATGTGGAAAAAACAGAGAGGAAACAAAGCACACATGAACACAAGATAATTATGTAACAAGTCTCAGAAGAAAAAGCACAGTGGGTCATGATGAACTTTATTGAACAGAATGTGAGTAAGCAATGTCCCAATCATAGAGGAAAGGAAACAGCAACCAGAGCTCTGCCATCAACAAGGATCTGGGTGACAAGGAGGAGCGCTGTGGGAATGGCTCTTTTGGGTTTTCTGATTCCTTTTGCTCAAAGAGCAGAAGAGGACCTATGAAGGAGGCCAGGGGGAACCATAGATTTGAGCGCTAGACTCAATGAGGGAAAAGAGAGAGGAAATAAGAAGGAAGGGTGAAACCCACAGCTGGTTTTGTTGTGTTAACGCAGTCAGACAACCAAGGCAAGCAGGCTAGCTTTGGAAGGCTACACTGGAGGTAGACGAGTGTGGTGAACAAAACTCCTACTGGTAATTAGGTTGTCAAATTTGCTTGTCAAAATAGTTGGCTGTCTCCTAGGGTCCTCTCTCCTTCTCCCTGATCCTCTGTAGCCAGTGGGTCACCAAGCGGCTGCGAGGCTACCTTGGAAGTCTATCCTGAGTAAAAGCCCTTCTCCTGATCGTCACCAATGTGGTCACAGTGTTAAATTCCATACCCTTTCTCATCTGGACCAGGCTTCCTGCTTCTAGTTAGTCTCTTCCTCCCTTTCTAATTCAAGCTTCGGTTGGACTCAAGACTGATCCTCCTAATACTTCCCTGCTCATAAACCTTCTTTGGGCAGTCCATTGCCTATACAGTAGAACTCCTTTAATTTTGCACAGTGAAGTGGCAAAGGAGCCAAGATTCTTCACCTAGGCCCAAGGATGAAGGGGCAACTAAGAAGTAATGCCTCAGATGAGAAACTCTTAAAACAACCCAACTAGTAGCTTCTTCCTCCTCATCTCAGAACCATCCCTCTTCCCAGTTTGTGTACATATGCTGGTTGAGTGGGTGTTGAGTAACCTACACTTGCCCTCGACGTAATGGTAGATTGAATAAGGGTGAATGGCTCTTTCTCAGTTCTCAGCATCTATGAGATTTTCTCCCAGGAGACTTCCCCCATGATAATCTTCTTTCCCACCATGAACCATCTCCTTTCCAAAGGTGATAGCACCCTTCAAACCCTCCTCTCTCAAAGCACTCTTATCCTTGCTTAGCAAAACCCATTTCCCAGACTCGGAGAAAGGAAGGGGACCCCTTTGACAAATCAAGAGTGAATTAAAAAAAAAAAGGGAGACTCTCACAGTTGACATTCTAGTCCTGCTCACTTTTATTCATTCTTCTGCTGTGCATACCTTCACTCTGATAGCCCAGGCTACTTTTCCAGTCTCTTCCTCCACTAGCACTGTTTCTTCCCACCCCTTGGCCATCCCGACACACTCTAGCCTCCATTATACTGAGCTTTTCAACATTCCTCAGATAAACTAGGTCTTTGCAGAAGTTCATGAACATGGTGTTCCTTCTGCTCAGAACACCCTTACTCCTCTTATCTTGCCAGTAAATTCTTACCCTCCTCTAAGACCGGCACAACTTTTGCATCTTGTGGGAAAGCTTTCCTGACTGCCCCAGATAGATTAATGAATGGGTCTCTTCTTTGGGCTCCCCAGCATTGTTTTTTTTTTTCAAACCTTCGTTATGATATCACGCTTATGGAAATACAGTGTAATGACTAGAAGATGAGGCTCTGGAGACATCCTGCTTATGTTTGAGTCCTGACTGTTCCTTATCAACTATCTGGTGCCAGAACAATTACTTCACCTCCTTTGCCTGCTTCTTCACCTCTAAAGTGGAATAAATGAGATCATAGTTGCAAAGCTATTAGAACAGAGCCTGTCAAACAAAAGGTGGGCATCCCCATCTCTCCTTATGTTGTATTGTTACTATATAGATAGCACAATTTTACATATATCATAGATTTTTAGTATTACGATTATATTATTAGTAGAGCACTATTAAACTTTCACTTTAATTTTGTTTTACATATCTTATTTGCCCAGCTGGTTTATAAAGTGTTTTGAGGACAGGACCCTCTTATTACCTTCTCCTCTATAGTGCCTTGTGTAAGTATGGGCTCATTAAATATTGGTGGAAAAAACACTAGCGTCTGAGAAAGTTGGGTTTGAATCTCAGTTCTGCTCCTAATTGTTATATCCTCTCCTCCACCCTGAGCCTCAGTTTCTTCATCTGTATAATGGGGTAATAATACTGATTCTCCACAGTGATGTTTTAAGGATTAAATAAGTCAGAACATGAAATGCCTAGTGCATGACAGACATTCGCTAAATGGTTCTTATCAACTTTGTGTCCCCCCTGCATTTAGCTTAGTACATACATACATACCTGCACTTGAAGGAATGAACCTAGCTATCTTCTGAAACTTGGGGCTCTAGGGAGGTCAGGCAGGCAGGATAACTCCATTTACTCCTAGGAGTCAAGGGGAAAATGGCTCATCTCCACTATTTCAAAGAGCATTCTGAACTGGGGCTCTGTTCTCCCAAAAGCAACAGACATGACCTGCTGAATCACTGTAAACATCTGTTCTGTAAGGATTACCCTCCCCGCCCCACTCCCAGATAGCTCATCAGACACAGTCCCCCACACACTAAGTACAAGGTGCATACTCTTCCTAGGATGGGAGGAAGAAAGAGTTGTGAAATTACTTGCGGCATCACAATGTCTATAAATCCCTTCCCCTGGCTTCTTCTGCAGCCTCTTTCCTCTTATTTGCTAATCAACTTTCCCTGCACTCACTCTCAGCCTAACCTGAGTCTGTGAAGATTGTCTCCATCCTAGCTCCAGCAGAATAACGGAGAAATGGCAAGCCTGGAAGAACGTAACACTCCAGATGCAAATGGCCTGGATTAGAATCTCATCTCCACCAATCACTGCTGTGAGACCTGGGACTATCCCCTTACTGTGTGTGTAACTCCATTTCCCTACCTGTCAGACAGGGGCAATAAAAGCACCTTCCTCATCAGGGTTTTGTGAGGACTAAATGAGTTACTACATCTAGAAGGCTTAGAAGACGGTCACACAATAGGTGTGACCTAAACATTCGCTATTATTAATTAATTAATAATTAATTAATTAAAACATTAGCTATTATTAATTTAACAACTTTATTGAGATATCACTCGGATAGGATCAAACCACAGAATTCATCCATGCGTACAGTTCAGTGGTTTTTAATAGTCACAGAGCTGTGCAGTCATCCCCACAATCTAATTTTGACACACTAGCCTCACCCCCAGAAGGAATCCCACAGCCATTAGCACACAGCCCTTCCCATCCAAGGCTCCCTTCCTCAGCCCCAGGTAACGTCAATCTATTTGCCATTGATTTGCCTCTTCTGAACATTTCATATAAATGGACTCATGCAATACGTGGTTTTTTTGTGAGTAACTTTTCTCACTTAGCATAATGTTTTCAAGGTCCATCCCAGTTGCAGAATGTCTCCATACTCCATTCCTTTTTAAGGCTGAATAATATCTCATCATATCGATATGTCACATTTTGTTTCTCCATTCCTCAGCTGATAGGCACTTGGGCTGGTGTCCACCTTTGAGCTATGCTGAATACTGCTGCTCTGAGCTTGTAAACGCAAGTTTTTGTGTGGAAATACAGTTTCAGTTCTCTTGGGTATATTTTCCACTGTTTGGAAGCTATGTTTATTAAATAGAAATGTACAAGTTTGCATATGATGAACAGCACAGGCTATATTAGAGAAAGCATGTTCTAAAAACCAGCCAAGAGACTCCCTTAGGTATACTACCCTTCTCTACTACCCTCTTCTGAAATTAAATCCAAAACAGACTAATCTTCTACTCTCTGTCAGGCACTATAAGGAATAAGATCTGGCCTCCATCCTCAAAGAGCATACTAAGAGGGGAGTAAAGATGCAAACATATGGACACTTAAATAATTATAACATGTTTAAATAGCAGTTCAAGACCGCAATAGAAAAGATGCCACAAGCCACTGTGTGATTAATCGCCAAATGAATTGCATGAAAAATAATTGCTATGGGAACTCAAAGAAGGGAGAGAGCGCACTTGGGGCCAGGCTGGTCAGGGAGAGCTTTAAGGAGGAGTGATTTAAGTGGTCTGTAATTGACTGCAGCCATGCCTTTGTAATACCAAATGAAGATGTGGAAAGCAAAAAATATTGACTTGGTTTGAAGTGAGGCATCTTCACGATTACACTGATCATGCTGTTTCATTTCAACCTCAGCAAAAATCCCCACAGTTCCACCTTCCCTGTGAAAACTTTTGTGGCCCCTGTCTAGTCCTGAGGTTATATCCTGAGGTTAGCTGTATCACCGGCCACATCTGGCTCATAGAGACATTTTGTCTGGCCCAATTACAAAGCTTTAGAATTAGGTGCAAGAAAAAAAAAAAAAAACCAACATTGGTAATGGACAAATGTTACACAAGATATGCCTCTCTGTTTCTCTAGAAAAATCGGAAGACCTGGCAACCCTGGGCTGCGGCAGGTACTCTCTAGCTCCAGGGCTGATTTCACCTTTGCTTGCACCTGCAGACTGTTCAGTTTCAGACCTCTTAGGGTCATGGGTCTTAGACTGAAAGCTACGTCAAGAGCATATCTGGGAGCTCCTGAGTGGCTCAGTCGGTTAAGCGTCTACCTTCAGCTCAGGTCACTGTCTAGGAATCCTGGGATCAGAGACCTGCACTGGACTCCCTGCTTAGTAGGGATTCTGCCCCTTCCTCTCCCTCTGCCCCTCTCCCCACCCATACACTCGCTCTCTCTCTCTAATAAATAAATAAATAAATAAATAAATAATATTTTTAAAAAAGAGCATATCTATCTCTATTCCTTGCTCTGGGGCATGTATAGTATTATTACCCTCAATTGACAGAATATTAATTAAAACCCACAAAGGTTATGACTTGCCCAAGGTCACAGAGCTATTAAGTGGAACAAGGAGAACTCCAACCTACGTTTTCTGTTTCTCAACAGAATGTTCTTTCAAGAGCGTATCTTTCCAGTCTAGATATCACTTAGTAGCATTCTTCTGGTACTTTCTGGTCACTACTTGGTGTGCTTGGACAGTTTTTGATATAATAGGTCTCTCTCTGAAACTACATTGTAAGGTCCCAGGGGACAGGGGGTCCACGTCATGTTCTGTGAAAGCCTGGAGCGTGGAGCACAGTGCTTTGTCCTGCATGGGCGCTCAGTAGACATTTTTTGGCCTATTGATCGGTAGGATTGTGAAGAACTCCTAGTCTAACCTTCCTTCAAAACGTCTGTGTGTGTGGAAATGGGCTTATTGTTTAGAGACAGCTATGTCTGGTGTCTTTAAGAAGTTTCAGCATTGCAATGACTTGGTGAGGCAAGCTGCTTGGTGTGGATAGGCTGGTTTAAGGGATAATCTCTACATATTTCATGCAAAGCTTTTTATCCTAAACTGAATATGTCAAAAGACGGACTGAGTGATTTGTTCACCAAAGGAACCGTCTTTTGATCTAAGGGAGGGATATGGAAGGGACTATTATGTAGGCACATGTCATCTTATGTAGACACCTTGCTTTATCTTGGCTGTTTTCTGAGTGATAAAAGGCAGAAGGAAATAACAACAGATGTAGGGAAAGTGGCTGAAAGCCTTGCCATGGAAGAGCAGGGATTTTTCAAATCGGAGTGTGCATCAGAATCCACAGGAGGGCTTGTTACAATGCAGATTGTGGCGGCTTGCCCCTGAGTTTCTGACTCAGTAGGCCTGAAATGCGTGGGGCACAGGAATCTGCATTTTGGACACTTTCCCAGGGGATGCCGATGCCATGGATCTGGAGATTGCATTTTAAGAACCATTGCTTTACATTACCAAGGTAGTTGTCCTCAGAGTAGTTAATTTGAGAGATCTCAGCAAACGTTAGCAATGGGAAGAATAAAGACCATGGGGAAAGCATGCGATGCATGCAGAGGGGAAAGCATAAACTGGTGAAGCGTCTGCCTTTGGCTCAAGTCATGATCTCAGGGCCCTGGGATCGAGCCCTGAGTTGGCTCCCTGCGTAGCAGGGCATGGGCTTCACCCTTTCCCTCCGCCCCTCCCCTGTCCTCCCAGTTCTCTCTCTCACTTGCTTACACTCTCTCTCAAATAAATAAATACAATCTTAAAAAAAAACAAAACAAAACATGAATGTCCAGGAAACGAGAAGGGTTGGATTCTAGTCCCGGGGGCATTTTCTTAAGCAGTGTCCAAAGCATAGTAATTCCAGTTTAATTCACATGTTCCTGACTTAGTTTTCTAGTATTTTCCAAATCACACCCTATAGAACCCTACAAGATGTTAATAGGCATTATTAATAGGATCCATATTTAATAGGATCCATGGTCTGAGAAGGTTGAGGAAATCTTGAGTTAAACAAAATTAAACAGAGTTGTTTACTTCAAGTCTTTACAGAGCCTTTAAGATGCTAACATGCATGGTGCATCTCCAAGGGTAGATAGAATCTGCAGCATTTCTCAGACTTAGTTGACTAAGGATCCTTTATTAATGACTGGCTAGTTTTCTGTAGGATATGGGCTTGAGCGATATTTGTTGGTGTACACCCAAAAGCCAAAGCATTTTATCGATGGGTGAGGCTGCTTAAGATAATGGAAAGAGCATTGGACAGGGAGTCAAAAGGTCTGGGGCTTTTTCCTGTTTCTGCCATTTTGTTCTACCACAGGTTGACTTCTTGCTCCCATGAAAATGGGTGTGACTGAAATTTATCATTCTTTTGCAAATGTTGGTGGCCAGTAACCCCAGCCAACACACACACACACACACACACACACACACACACACACACTTTCTTAATCTGGAATTTACCATGCCCTCAGCAGTATTCAATCTTCAGAGCTAGAAGGGTGAGAAGCTCTATGCTGAGAGTTTGATAGGAAGGCAGAAAGGAAGAAAGGAAGGAAGGGAGGAAGGG
This sequence comes from Enhydra lutris kenyoni, assembly GCF_002288905.1. Taxonomy (NCBI): domain Eukaryota; kingdom Metazoa; phylum Chordata; class Mammalia; order Carnivora; family Mustelidae; genus Enhydra; species Enhydra lutris. The sequence goes on along the minus strand of NW_019154164.1, from coordinate 4,707,787 downwards.
AGGGAACAGTCAAGAGTCAAGTTGGTGCAGACTATGAGTCCTACTGAGATGAACAGGCCAAGAGTCATAGACATATCCTGTGTTTACTTGAATCCTTTTCTGAGAGAAAATGTTTTGTTTCAGCAAGGACACTGAGTCAGCTTGTTTGCTCACCACAAAACACTGGAAGTGTGTCTGTCCCCCATTTAATCATTAGTGTTGTTTTTTTTTTTTTTCACTTGAACAAAATACAATGTTTCCCCAACAAAGAAACATTGCAAATTGAACGTGGCAGGGCGTCACAACATAGCCACATGGATATATAGTTAAAATCCGTGCCCACATTAAATAATGGTTTGAAAGAAAAAAAGCTGGTGGGATTTCAGATTAAATTAGAACTTGCTAAATTTCTACACCGCACACAAATATATGTAACATGGGGTCCCCACTAGTTCCATGTGAAAGCTCTCTTTCAAAATACAAGGGAAAATTCAGCTTACAAAAAGTAAAATGTTTACAAGCTTTCTGTCTTTTTTTCATTTCTAAGTGAAAAGAATTTTTAATCACAGGGGAAAATATATACGCTAATAAATCTGATCACTGATTCGCACCAAAGAACCACAATGAGAACATCAGCAGTGCTTTTAACTAAAATGTTTGAGAAGTTACAATTCAGAAACAGTTTTATAATCTTTTATCTTGGAATCAAACCTGCTGTATAACTTGAAGCTAAGTGAATTGAATATGCCCAAAAGGTCTCAGGGGAGTCCTCAGTGCCATAGAGCCCCAAAGCCCAGAACTAAGTAGAAATCGTACGTGATGTCATACAGCCCGATAGAGATGGTTCTGGTGAGTTCTCAGATTGTGGCTAGCTTCAGGAGGGGTTGAGCTGTATTGACTAAATTGTCTGCTCACTCCAGCCCGTCTGCTGATTCATCCAGTCAACGCTATCAGTGAAGTCAGGAAGGTGAAATTCGTTTTTCATCCAGATTTTGATCATCGGGGCTTTCAGTCAGTTCCTACCCTCTCCTATCTACATTTTGTCAACTGGGACACGGTTATTCAGAGTAATCTCAACTTCAAAAGGAGGCTGGTTCACTCTGGAGTGGGAAGTGGCGAGAATTACTGTGGAGTTCTTTCGCCTTGCCTATTTCCTTCTACAATTTCAAGTTACTTTCTATCGATCTGTAGTTTCAAACTGTGTGCCAAGAGCTGGGCTCTTCTTGTGTGGCTTTGCAGTGTTTCCACTGAGTTTCTCTGGGTTTACTTTTATATAATGAAATCCCTTTGTTTGGTTTTTCCACACAACCACGCCAAGGCTGTGACTGTCCATGAACTCAATTCAAAGCTTCAGTTGAATAGTATGTTAAGAGTACATGAGATTGCCGCACGGGTCCTGGACTGCTGAATTCATGGGCAAGTCACTGTTTCCCCAACCATCATTCTCAGGGGTATCATATCCATCTATGATGAATATGAGTTAGTAATTACTGGCTTAGACTAGTTTTCTGATAAGTGGTATAATATTAATGATGTCTCTGCCCTCTTTATGAAAATAGTAACGACATTTTTCCTTTTCTCAGATTTATTTAATATTTGAGAGAGAGAGAGAGAGAATGAGAGCGAGCAGGGGGAGAGGCAGAGGGAGAGAGAGAGAGAATCCTCCAGCAGACTCCCTACGGAGCACAAAGCTGGACACGGGCCTCAATCCCACGATCCTGAGATGGTGACCTGAGCTGAAATCAAGATTTGGTTGCTTAACCGACTGAGCCCCCCAGGTGTGCCGTAACCACAATTTTCTCCATCACGATTGCAGCCTTCCTCTACCACTTTAATGTAGAAAATTTGCAAATTCCTTTGCTGGGGCTACAACTCCATGGTAATAACAACCATTTGAGGAATGTCTTCTTCCACAATTTCCCCTTTGTCTATGCCTTCCATTTTTAACTTCTCATTCATAAACGAGGCATCCAAATTGTTTAGTGAGAAGCCGTTGACATAAACAAAGCCATCATATGGGGATGAAAAGCATACACTGTCAATCCTCTCCCGCCAAACACCCAGATGCTGGCAAGTAGTGCACCAACCAAACAGCCTAGTCATCGAACAACATCACCTCCTCCTTTTTATTCACCCTGATCTTGCGGTATCATGCAGACATGGCCGGCTTTTCCCCATGATTTTGTCAAAGACTGAAAAGAATATGAAACATTATGAACTCCTTGTCCAGAACACCAAGCAGATAATGTTTCACTTAGAAGAACGGGTAATACTGAGTTAAGATAAAATTCCCATGGGACAGTTTTTTGTTCGTTTGTTTGTTTGTTTTTTATATTCTCATGAATCACAGATGAGTTTATTATGATCCATGCTTGTAGGAAAGAATGACAAATGAATTCATATTGATTAGACATTTAGAATAACATGTCCAAAATGTGCTATGGCACATTAAATATCAGGCAGTTATTCATCTACCGGCTTCAACTCTAAGTGGAAGGAAAATGGGCTCCAAAGCCCAAAATGGAGTGAAAGACTTAAGTGCTCAATTTGCCAACTGATTTTTAAGTCTGTGTTTGATTGGGAGTTTATATAGTTAGCTCATGAAGCCTAGAGGATCTGGAAGGTAGCTGTGGCTCACAGCAAAGTGACTCAGTAACTTCAAAGTAACTTCAACCCTCAGAGGGACTGGGAGGGGCCTGGGACAGCAAGGGTCTCTGGGCCTTGAAATTATGTTTCTCTGTCTTCCACACAATTAAAACAGCTGAGAAGCACTGAGGAGGCATCAGTCAAAATATTTGATGGTATGAGTGTACCTGAATGTGACTGGGTGAGCTGGGATGGGGGGCTGGGGGTGGATTTGGCCTTGGCCTTGGCCTCCCCTCTGAAACTATTTGACAGGGACATGTGATTTCAGGATACATGCTTCCTGGATTAAGAGCACATTTGCACAATTTACACATTGCCCTTCTGCTCCCAGGCCTGCCTCCCCCCTAGAAACCACATCTCCCAGGAGATCAGGGGGGGCAGTATGACTTTGGCCTGGGTTCAAATACTGGTAGCATTGCTAATTAGCTGGATCATCTTGGGCCAGTTAACTGCCCTGAGCCTCACTTCCCTCTCCTATGAAAGAGGCTGATCACAGTACTTACCTCATAGCTGTTGTAAGGAATACATAAGCGAAGGCATGGAAATTGCTTATCCCACTGCCTGACTTAGAGCAGACAGCCGTTTTCTGATGCCTGTTAGGATTATTGACCAATAACCACGTACCAGGTGCTTTATCCTCATCCTTGAGCCCCATAACAATCATATGAGGCAGATGCTACCCTTCTTTATTTCCATTTTACAAGTAAGGAGGTGGAAGCTCAGTGAGATAAAGTAACTTGCCCAAGGCCACACCCCTAAGAAGAGGAGAAACCAGGCTTGGAACCCCCTCGCCCCCTTACATGCAAGGCCCATGCTCCTTCCACTGCTATCCTCCCATCCCTGCTTCTTTTGAATTTCTTTCTTTTTTTTTTTAAAAGATTTTATTTATTTATTTGACAGAGATCACAAGTAGGCAGAGAAGCAGGCAGAGAGAGATAGGAGGAAGCAGACTCTCTGCTGAGCAGAGAGCCCGATGCGGGGCTCGATCCCAGGACCCTGGGATCATGACCTGAGCCGAAGACAGAGGCTTTAACCCACTGAGCCACCCAGGCGCCCACCATCCCTGCTTCTGAAGAGTCCTCTGCCTCGTTAAAAGCCGAGAACCCCTAACATCTCTGCAGTTCCCAGGTGTGGGGGAAACTGTAGTCGATTTTGAAAGGAGCAGAAGAAGTGACTGGATCGCCACCTCTCAATGTGATTTTGCAAAAAGAAATGACTGGCTATCCTCTTGGTGTAATTCTGGAGGCTCTGGGGATGGTGTAGGTCTGGACTGTGGTGGAATAGAATTAATTATTGCTATGAATATTGACCAATTCTTTGGTCTTACATCCATTTGTAAATTCAGTTTAGTACTCTGCAACTGAGTACAAATGTCTGTTGTTCTGAGTACTCACCAGTTGTGATCTCTTACTGGTCTCCTCACTCATGAATTAAAGGCTTTCACGTGTTTATTTAGAATAAACCATGGCCAAGTCGCCCTCCTTTGAAAAGCGGAATTCTTCTTCCAAGAAGCTCGCCTCTCCTCTCCTCATCCTCTCCCTTGCCTACTGTGGCCTGAGAGCCTCTTGCCACCAAGATACCCTCAGAGCCAGCAAGGAAGTCAAGGGCAAGAGTGCCAGTTGGAGGATGCGGAGGCCTATGGAATCTGTAAACTGTACCACAGGGTTGCTTCTGTGACATTTCACTTGACCTTTAGGGACAGCAGACCGTCCTGCTCTATGTCCAGGCAGCACACTTGGGGCTGTATGACTCACTCATCTGGTGCTGGCCCGCCACCTGCGGTCCCAGGCTCATACTCCCATATCCTGAGATAGTGGCTGGGGCCTCGGGGTCTAGAACAGCACAGGGCCAAATCCTGCTCAATTCAAGGGTGACTTCCAGATAACTGTTGGGATCTAGGCAAAGCATTTGACCCAGAAGGCAGGGAATGTATATAATTTGCTTCTGGGGTACCTTGTGGGAGTCACTCTCAAACCTTTGGTGTCAGCTCAGAACAGGGTTCCTCTGGTGCCCCCCCAGGCCAGACGGTCTCCCCCTGAACCAGGGCCCCTGTGTTACCTCTAGCATAGTGGGAAGGTATATCGGGTCTTCTGCTCCAGGTCCCGCATTAAAGGGGAGCCTTGTAGCCAAATCATCAGACCATGACTCAGCGAGATCTCAGGTCCTGTCTCCCCGCCTCATCAGAGCACAAGGATGGACCCTTTCCTCACCTCTTCCTTTGCAATAGCAGTGCCCCCGTTTGGGAGGATTTACCTTGCATCTGGCACTGCGAACGCCCTCTGAGTGCATTTCCCCAGTAAGCTTCACAGGGCCTCATGAGGGAGGTGCCGTGTTGCCATGATTTTACAGATGAGAGGATGGAAGCTCAGAGCACAGATGTGACACACACAGGGTCATACCAATAGTAAGTCAGCGGAACCAGGATTCCAATGCAGGTCTCCCTTGGGAGAGGCCTTGTCTTCCCCCCTGATTTTAATTACACACTCCTGGGCAGGGTTGAGGGTGAGAAACAGGTGAGGGAGGGAGAGGGCAATTGGCAATGTGCCTCCAGAGTGTCCCATGGAGGCTGTAGGACACTCCTAGGAATGAGGCAGGGGTGAGCCTATAGAGTGGCTCCATGCTCTGGAAATGTGGCCCACAATGGATTGCCGTGGTCCTTCCTCCCTATAGAAGATGTCCTACTTGCCGAGCCACAGGCAACAGCAGCGCAGGTGGCGTAAAGAGAGTTCCAGTGTCCTTCTAGGCTGGAGTGGCTCTCTCAAGTGGAGCGTTGCATTAGAAGGACCAGAGACAGATTAGAAAAAGCATAGACAGACAAAGTGGGTATTTGTCATTTTTTTTTCCTGGCTGCCTAACATCTAAATGCCCTTCCAGCCTTTGAAAATCTTGACGTAGTCTGTTTTGTGCCCCTTCTGCCCGCCCATGCTGAGCGCTGGCATCCAGTATTACTCCGTACATATCTGTTGCTTGAATGAATGGGGTTGAGCCCAAGTCCGGCTCTAAAATGTATGCTTAAAAAAAAGGGATTACGAAAAAAAATTTTGCACACACGCAAAAGAACAGTGTAACAACCCCTTATGAGTCCATTATCTGGATTCAGTAACTGTTAAGATTTCTCATGATCGCTTTATTCGTCTCCCCTTCTCTTTCTCTTTCTATGCTTTGCCTTAATATTTTGACAAAAAAAAATTCCAGGCATTATATCAGTTACCCCTACATACTTCATCATGCATTTGAAAAAAATGAGGGCTATTTTCATAGACAGTGATGATACTGTAATTGTCACTGATAACCAAACCGACAATCATTTCTTTAAAACCATGCTCTTGAGCACTCTAAAGAGTCCGTCCATTCTGCTTTCTTTCTCCCAACCCCCACCCCCCAACAGGAAGCATTTCTCAGGCATCTGCTCTTGTGCCTCTCCTGAGCTGGAATTACATCTTGATGTGTATTGGGAACTCACAATGTGTCCTTTTAGATAAGCAGGGGATCAGACTGCCTTCTCCCTGTTTCACAAGGTCACACAGTCAGTTAGCGGCTAATGAATGAGACCCCTGCTGCCGTGGCTGTGTCTCTCCAGCAATGTGCCTCCAGTTTGCAAGCAAATGAAGTGAAAGTGGTTCCTGTTCCGGGGACAGTCCTGCATGGTTTCTGTCACTGTCGAAGTCCTCGCCACTCAGCCTCAAGCAGATCCTGTCCCTGGGACAGTTTGATCACAGCGCATTGTGATGAGCTGCTGGATGGAATCAGTGGGACCTCTGGGTTTGAGCTCCTCCCTCCGACTAGAACGCAGCCTCCACCTTCAGGCAGGCCAGCCACACCCCAGACATTTTCTCCCCGCCTTGCCATGTTTCTGTAGCCAATTCAGGGGCCCTCCGTTCTCCTCTCTTTCTAGGTTTCAAGTTGTTCTCTGCCAAAGCAGAAGACTCTTGGCAACCACTAGAAGTGGCGATGCTAGTTCTGCTGCTTTTTCTGTTCTTGCTTCCTTCTTGTTTCAGGGACTTCTTAGGAGCCCAGGCTCTCCTGAATGTGAACCCCATTGCTCATTCCCTAGACCTTTTCCGTGCCCTCATCTCCCACCCTGATTTTCCAGATAGGTCTCTTGGGTCCTTGCGTTTCATGCTGAAAACTGGCTTGGTCAGTGGAGGACTGATAAGTCTGGTCCAACCGGGACAACAGGAAGCACTGAATATTTAAGGGAGAAGCAATTCAGTGCTCGGGAGCACTGCTGAGGAGGGAGCTTTGATGCCAAGAGGAGGACAAGGAGGCAACCGAGAAATGAGCCACACGGCAAGGAGCTCCTCCGCTGGAAGCTAAGGGCTGGGTCTGGTCACTCCATGGGAGCCAGAGCCCCAGTAAACCTGGTCGGCAGTGACGGAGCCACAAGGGCGATGTTGTCACTGCTGGAGACATCACAAGAAGCAGAGAGGCAGGGGAAGAATGGTTTTTTTCTCTTGCTTCCCAGTGTCCTGCCAGTACCCTGCTTGGGCTTAGAAGAAAGTCGGCTTGGGATCAAGTATGGTCCTGACCTTTTGGCTGAAGATATTCTCCTCCCGTCCACCCCTCGTCCACTAAGTTATCTGGCTTTATGGGACCTGCAAGTCTCACTTCGATTCCACGCAGTTCTTCACCAGATCTCTCATTTCCCCTTCCCCTGCACCCGCCCCCACCAACCGCACCCCATATGCAGAGTCCAGCAAAGAGAGGCAGGCCATTTTGCTTTCTGGCAATGTGTGACAAATTCATTGGCTCCCAGGACTGCGCGAACCCAGCCCTCTTGCCTGCAGGGCTTCGGCTTGTCAGGGAGACTCTGAACTGCAATGTTGTCAGGCCGGTGAACCTGCTGACATCACAGTCCAGAAAGCAGACCTCCTGATTTTCCAGGTGTTCAACAAGTTCAAGTGTGTGGGTGAAGGGAAATGCCTGGGAGGGGAGAAAGAAAAGCACCAAACAACATGCTTCCCCCACAACTTATCTCATTAAATCTTCACAGCCCTTCAAGTTAGCTGCCCTGCTGCCCTTTTGTAAAAAAATAATAACCTTTTAAATTTTGGAATCATTTTACATCTATGGAACAGTTGCAAAGATAGTACAGAGGTCCCCCATATTTCCCCAGTTTCCCCTCCTATCAACATCTTACCTCACCATCTTAGGTCTGTTTTTACACATGAAGAAACCGAGGCTCAGAGAGGTTAAGTGACTCACCCAAGGTCACAGAGCTGGGAAGCGGTAGAAGAAACACATAAATCCGGGTTGTTCTTATTGCATTCCACTGGTGGGTTCAATTATCTGCTTCCATCTCATCAGGTAGGAAGTCACTCTTTAAACCCAGAACCCTTCCCTTCACCTTGGAGCAGGCTTGCTAACATGCTCAGAAAGCAAGACCCCAGAGCCATAAGCTGTTTTGGGTTCAAATGTCCACCTGAGGCCATTTAATTCAGGGAAGGTCAATTAGCGTCCTTTCATTTGCCAACTTTAATTGAGCAACAGAGGTTATTTGGGACCCAGCATTAGGAATGACCTGAAGTCTGTGTGTTGGCTCATCGGAAAAGAATGCTGTGATTGATTACTGATCCCTGCCTGGCATGTGGAGGAGAGCGGTGTGGCCCACGTGCCCCACTAGCCATCAGCAAAGCTCCTCCTTTCACCAAGTGTCTGAGGTCCAGAGAGGCAACAATGTCTTTGCTTCATTAGTGGGTACAGCTAAGCACAGAAGCCAGGCTTCTAGGCTTCTCTCTGTTTTTCAGCCAACTCAGAGTTGGGTAATGGGAGCTGCCTCGAAATGAGTGGTCTGCTTACCGCCAGGCACCATGCTAAGCACTTTCCGCTTTCCATGCCTTTTTTTGTGTGTGCATGGCTGAACCTGACACATGCTTAGTACCTTACCATTCTGTAGATGCATTGGTTTGTGGGCCCCTTTCTCCTCCTCGAAGCTGGTGATGGCAGGTTGAGTCGCCCTCACTCTTTGAGTCTCTGCTGCTTTCTCTTTCATAGTCAAATTTCTCTCACTGACTCATCTGGCTTCTTCCAGCACTTTGAAGGGCCAATGTGATGACACTGGGCCCACCAGAGTAATCTCCTTATATTTAAGGCCTAGTAAGCCTTATTCCGTCTACAGAGTAAGTACCTTCTTGCCATGTAATGTCAAGTAATATTCATGGGTTTAGAAATTAGGACGTGAAGAGATGACCCTGGTCCCACTGATTTGGTTAGGATTAAGGTGTGATTAAAAAAAAACCTTTTTTGTTCTTAATAATTTTCTGAAAAGATTTGCTTGCAGGCTATTACCTAGATGGAACTGATTTCTTTGGGCTGTTTCATGTTAGATGTGTTAAAAACTGACATGTTAGGAGAGCTGATGTGAAAGGTGACCAGTTTTACTTACAAATAAATGATTAATATAAGCTCATCGTGCGACTGGTCTGCATTACTGATTCTATCACTTGGCAGGCTCAGAAAAACAACAGGTCAGACAATAAAGTGTATGCTAGCAGAAGACTACCGTGTAGGTTGACCATGGATGAGTCAGGGAGAATCAGAAGATAATTAACTAAGAGGAAGCTCTCTGGAGTCCAAAGATAATTTAAGAATGTTCCTTCTCTGACCTAAGAATATCTGCTATTATTAGCAAAAGTGATGAATGGGCTAAGGGGAAGAGGTGAGATAATTAGAATTATTAGATAAAATGTTTTAAAGGAATTGACAGGGATCAAATTTCAACAGGAAGACATTCAATGCAACAGACTTCATTACAGAGATTCAGCATTGATTAGGGGCATATTACGGTTGTGGCCGTGACCCATGTACTCAGGGGAGCTATAAAGGCGTTACACTCCTCCTTCCTGACCATCTATAGAATAGATCCCCAAGTTTGGGCAGGATTGTAAAGAATCTCTGACCTACAGGTATGAGTGCAATTTATAAAATTGCTTCTGTAAACTAGTATCATGGGCCACCATATACATAACTTATATGCGAGATATTACGACGACCATCAGGCTAAATGGTCAAGTATCATGGAAACCTCGGTACTAGCAAATACACTGATTATCCATCTATTTTCACTTCAGTTGCCAAAAACTATTCTAAATATGAGGAATCGCTTCCTTGGAGGTCCCATTGTGGCCTTACTTATTGCTTATGGCCACTGGGCCCTTTTGAAGGTTTTAATGCCCATGCCACCCTGGTTATTATAAATTTTGAATGTCATCTCTCCCTGCTCAGATGTGTCACTAGGTCACCCCTTACCCCTTCTGGCTCCTCCCAGTGTCATCTTTCCCCAGTCCTCACTGTGCTGGGTCCTCCCAAACTTGCCATGTTTTGTTTCTTAACATAGGCTCTTCCCTTTGCCTAAAATACATTTTCTTTCCTTGTCTGTTTAAAGATTGCTTGTCCTTTGAGTTCCATCTCAAATATCTTTTTTCTGCGAAGCTTTCCCAATGCCTTCAGGTGCCCCACTAGCCCTCCCTGATCTGCCTCTATTATAATGTATTCATTTGTATGGGAATACATTGGGATTTGTGCCCATGAGAGTGTGAGCTCCTTGAGAAGAAGGACTGATTTATTCATGGCTGACTCTCCGGGGCATAAAGGAGGGATTCAGGGCTTATATGTTGAATGAAGTAACGAATGTCCTAGTCCTTACTTGTCTTCAGAGGTGATTTTCAGGGCTTTTAATTTTGGTCTCCCTTTTTCTGCCAAGAGCGGGACAGATAGACCTGATATTTAATGAGTTCCTACTAAGCACCAAGCATTTTGCCGAACATTTCACACACGTGATCTCATGTCTGAAATAGATGTTTTGATGTCCTTCTGTATTTTCCCAATGAGGAAATGGAAATTCAGAGCAGTGACTTGCCCAAGGTCACATAGTTGGGAGGTCCCAAAGCCAAGATTTGAACCAAGGCTTTTGGTCTCCAGTGCCTTCTCCCCTTTGTGCATATGGAAGGCAGGGCCAGCTTTGAGTACACAGTGAAGTAAGTCGCGCTCGCCTTCGGTGCCTTCAGACTCCCAGCTTATCTCGGAGACACAGTGTCACCATAGTGTCACCCACCCCTGCAGCACCTGCTATGACTCCTACAGCCAGTCCATCCTTGTTGGCAGCTTTATCCTTCTCAGTTCCTCAAAGACCTGGAGACAGGGCAGGCTTTTCACTGGGGTTCTGGACTGTGCTAACCTTTTCCAGAGCACATATTTAGATTTCAGTCGTACCCTCTCCCATCGAAGTCTTAAACCCAGAAGCTTGTGGTCCCCGTGGGAGCGGTGTGGATCCTTTCAAGCTGTGGTGAGCTGTCTGGGGTGTAATCTTTCAACGTCCACCAGGAAGGCTCCTCCTACAGCCAGAAGGGGCTTGGACTGTTCCTCAGACAGCTGAAGGCTCAGGAGTCAGATGAACAAGTGTTGAAATTCCGCATGACCATTTGCTGAGTGTGTAACTTGCTATAGGGTCACAGAGCTCTTTAAGCCTCTGTTTCCTCTACTGTAAAATAGCTCTAATCATAGTTCTCACTTCCTAGGTGATGTCCTAGGATGTCTTCCTCAGATGTCCTGAGGATGACACGAGGCAACAGAGGTACTGCTTTCTCCCTCACTTCTCTTTTCCCTCTTCTTTACCCACATGTCTTTTATCAAAATCTTCCCTTCCTCTCCCAACCCCCTCTTTCCAACTCCCTCACCCTTTGGCAAAAGTCTGTCTCAAGACTTTCCGGAGCAATCTCCATCCCAGATAGTCGCTCCTGATGTCTGACTGTGTGACCTGACTGGAATTCAGAAACCAGGGTCCATTCCCCTGACGAGGGTTGCTACACATCAATCATCATTAAGGAATGGGAGGGCTTGGTGGCCCCACGCCAGAATCTGATGGTTGCTGACCCACCAACCCCCATATCTCTCCCTCTTGCCTAGGCGTGCACGATTCCTATGAGTCCAATCGTGGGGGTGCCTGGGTAAGGCAGGGTTATTATTTATATCTGAGTGCAAATTCCTTTATCAGCCTTTCCTATCAGGGAGAGGGGAGGGAAGGGTTATAGGGAGCGGACTCCTCAGGGAAGATGAAGACTGGTGAGCAGGGGTGGGGTGTGGGGGTGTGGGAAATCAGCCCACTGAAGGCTGTGTCCCTGGCTCAGTTTTGCCTAGGGTGGGCCCCATGTGTTGCAACAGTTGTGTGGTTTGGAATCACCAAGGTTGGGAAGCCAGGCCTCAGAGGGAGTGGTTGTAGGCTGAGCTCATCCTGAAATGATGTAGGCTGGGATTCCCAGAGGGCAGAGAGGAGGACCAGGATGGAGGACATTCTTTTGTGGGGGTCTAAGGACAGAAAGAGGGCCTTCATTTCTTTGAGCTTGAAGTGTATGTGGTGGGTGTGTGTAGGTGGTAGCAGAAAATGGCTGCCAAAGGGGATCTCCTTTTTCTGACTGGGAGCAGAAGGAGAATGAGCTCAAGGACTGGCCCCTTTTCTTCAGGAAGCGAAAGACTTCTGAGGGTGTGACAGAGTTCACTGGGTGCTTCTCCTTGAGGGAGGTTAGCCCCTATGTGAAGCTGCTTGGCCGGTGGAGGGTAATTGGGTGTTCCTCAGTCCAGATAACCAGGCCCTCGGGTGCCCTTTCCTGTAGGCTCTTCAGCTTTCTTTATCCCTTGCTGAGCTCTGCCTTCCCCTGGAATAGGTGTGAGAGAGAAAAGATGGCTGGTCTCTCCCTGCCCCTGCTCTTCACAGAACAAACCTTAAAGAGGGGGAGCAGAGACATGACCACCCCCCTCACGCACACAGTGATTCTACCATACCCTGCAAACCCCACATGAGGGTGCTTATTCTGAAATTCCGTGGGTGTGCTCAGAGGAGCTACGGGGCCAAATATTTGACATCATTGTAAAAATAACAAAACCCAGTTCTTGACCATCTGGTTAATTCCTTTGAGGTGCATTGCCACAGCCCACTTCACGTATAGGTCGTGAAAGTGGGTTTAAGCTGAAAAGTAATGAGGAAGTTCCCCCTGCTACACACACACACACACAGCTCTCTTTCTCAAAAGGTGTCCACGGTAACAAGACAGCAGAGTTGGGCTCCATTAGAGACACAAGCTCCATCCAGAGCCAGAAGTTCCCTATCATTCCCAAGTCCTCCTGTGGAACTGGAGTCCCCCTCAAACAGATCCACAGTTCCATATGTAACATTTCCAAACCCCAAAAGCTCCGAAAACGAGAGCCTTTGGTGAGGGTATGGCTAACTCATTTGGCAGCAACACTGGAACTGGCATGAGGCTATTTACAGTCTTTCTTTATCACACCCTGTGTGAATATTCATATGTTTGTGCTCCAGAAATATCCATGTGGTTGATTACTGGGTGCTCCCTCAGACCCCTCCAGAGGTGATATGTAAGATCACGCTGTACGCACCCTTAATCGCCTTTTTAAAAATGGAAAGCATTCTCAATTCCTTCTGTCATAAAACACATCTCACCATCTCGTAGTCATGGGTTTGACAGAGCTCCCTCGTGAGCCTGCGAACTTCTCTAGTGGCCACCGTACCGTCCGGCGTGCGGCTGGGGGCTCTCCCGATGTTTTAAGAATGAACAAGGAACGGACTTTGGTGGTGAAGGAGACTCGCTGTTATAAAATTCCTCCTTACATCTAACATGAAGTGCCTCATGCTGCTGTTCATGGATTCTATGCCAGCTGGTCCGCTTCCTTCATTTTTCCCCCCTCTTGGGGCTAAATTGACCTTATAGTCCTGATACCCTTGACCTTTTCCCCTAGATCCTCTTTTCCAATCCCTTAATCGTCTGCATGGCTGTCTTCTGAAACCTTTACAGGTTGTTTCAGTCCAAAATTATGGCCTGGTACTTAGGACGGGGCTGCAAAGAGCTTGGCTGTTACACGTAATAGGCCTTCCGTTTCTATGGTGAACTTTCCAATCACGTTCATGTAACTGGGTTAAGAGGCTTTGCTTTTTAAAATACACTTAGAGGGCAAACTCGAGGGGCCACAAATGACTTTCTCCAAGCCCGCTGGTGGGTAAAAGGAAGGGAAAACTGCACTACCTGGCCATACGAAACAATAATTACAGAAAGTTGAAAGCAACAGGTAATACATGTCATAGGAACCTCCATGTAAAAAGCACTATTGATAATTAGGGTGACCTCAGCCTGTCATTTCTACTTCAGGGGAAACAGCCTTATTTGTGTGCATCATGTGCCCTTTCTCTAACAAGATTGCTAAGGGCCATTTCTGACCACTTACTTTCCATTAAATGTGGAGCGTGAGACTGACTGGGTCTGGGTTATTGCAAAAAACACTGGATTAACTTAAGCTCCTCACTAATTAAGCCTGTTAGACTTCCTGTAACTCACGATTTTTCTCGGCATACGTAAAAGCATTTGATTCAGAGGCAGAATGTATTGTATGAATAACCAGGAAACAACAAAATATGCACGGTAGCATTTTCCAAAGCAAATACGGCCATCCACATTCTGTTGGAGCTGCTGTAATGATTTCTCGAAATAACCCGTGGTGTTTCCTTTTGGGGTGGAAACTATACATACTGTGAAGGAGATTCAGAGGGAAGCTTTTTACCTGATAAATTAGAAAAGAATCTATTCAGGTGTGTGTGTTGCTACCCTTAAGCATGAAGCGGAGCTTTCTGTGGGGTCTTATGTACGTGCATTTTCTAAGAGGCACTGTTGGGTTTTTAAAGTATTGGTCATTCTTCTTTAAAAGGTCAGATTACAATTTTCCTGCCCTTTCTTTTGCTGTAAATACCTCTAGGAAAGAGATGTAAGATGCTTAATTGCAAGGGCAGGTTGTAAGGAAAGGACTATGGAAATCAGATGACCAACAGCTCCCAGGGAGGGATCTCAGCCATAGAAGGGAGCCCCTTTGGGCAAGTAGGTGGGAGCATAAAAGCCAGATTAGCCCCGAGGGGCAAAGTTGCTATTGTATGAGTACTTTCTTTCTTTTTTTTTTTTTTTTAAGATTTTATTTATTTATTGAGAGCCAGAGCAAGAGATCAAGAGCGAGAGTGAGAGCAAGAGAGAGAGAGAGAGAATGGGGGTAGGGGCAGGGGAGAGAGAGAAGCAGACTCCCTCTGAGCACTTGAGCCCAATGTGGGGCTCAATCCCAGGACCCTGAGATCATGACCTGAGCAGAAGGCAGACCCTTAACACACTGAGCCACCCAGATGCCCCTGTGTGAGTACTTTCTTTACCCAGTGGGCTCTTCTTTAAAAATGTTGGTGCTCCAATAAGTGAGCAAGAACCTGCCCTCATTGTTATGGGAGAGATTGGCATTTCCTGTCAGTTTCTGGATGTCTTTGGCCAATGCTAGTAATGGTCATATTCTCTCTTTTATTTAGAAAAATCTTTTTTTTTTTTTAAGATTTTATTTACTTATCAGAGAGAGAGAGAGAGAGAGAGAGAGAGAGAGTGAGCACAAGCAGATAGAGTGGCAGGCAGAGGCAGAGGGAGAAGCAGGCTCCCCGCTGAGCAAGGAGCCCGATGTGGGACTCGATCCCAGGATGCTGGGATCATGACCCAAGCCGAAGGCAGCGGCTTAACCCACTGAGCCACCCAGGCGTCCCTAGAAAAATCTTTTTTTAAAAAAAATCTGAGTATGGTTGACACCCAATGGTACATTAGTTTCAGGTGTACAACATCTCTATATTATATATATATTATATATATATATATATATATATATATATATATATATATATATAAAATTCAACATCTCTATATATTACGCTGTACTCACCACAAGTGTTGTTCCCATCTGTCACCACACAGCACTAGTACAATATCACTGACTATATCCCCTATGCTGCACCTTTTAGTCCCATGATTTTTACTCATTCCATGATAAAGGCCATATGTGAAAAACCCACAGCTAACATCATGCTCAGTGGTGAAAAACAGAACTTTCCCCCTAACATCAGGAGCAAGACAAGGATGGTCACTCTCGCCACTTTATTCAGCATAGTATTGGAAGTCCTAGCTCAGCAGTCAGACAAGAAAAATGAATAAGAGACATCCGTATCAGTAAGGAAGGAGTTAAACTGTCACTATTTGCAGAAGACACGACACTATACATAGAAAACCCTAAAGACTTCACCAAGAAACTACTAGAAGTAATACATGAATTCAGTAAAGTTGTAGGATACAAAACTAATACCCAGAAATGGGTAGCATTCCTATACGCTAACAAAGAAGTAACAGAAAGAGAAATTAAGAAAATAATTCCATTTAGTATTACAGCAAAAAGAATAAAATCCCTAGGGATATGCTTAACCAAGGAATTGAAATCCCGGTACTCCGAAAATTACAAAATGTTGATGAAAGAAACTGCAGAGACACAGACAAATGGAAAGACATTCATGCTCATGGATTGAAAGAATTAATGTTATGAAAATGTCCCCACTATCCAAAACAAGCTCCAGATTCGATGCAATCCCTATCAAAATACCAATGGCATTTCTCACAGAACCAGAATAAGTAGTACCAAAATGTGTATGGAGCTGCAAAAGACCCTGAACAGCCAAAGCAATCTGGAGGGAGAAGAACGAAGCTGGAGGTATCACAAGTCTGGATTTCAAGATATACTACAAAGCTGTAGCAGTCAAAACATTTTCTCTTAAAGATTACAGTAAGCCACCTTGCTGCCTTTTATTTTTTTTTAATTTTTAAAGATTTTTATTTATTTATTTGACAGAGAGAGATCACAAGCAGGCAGAGAGGCAGGCAGAGAGAGAGGAAGGGAAAGGCTCCCTGCTGAGCAGAGAACCTGACACGGGGGCTCCATCCCAGGACCCCGGGACCATGACCCGAGCCGAAGGCAGAGGCTTAAACCACTGAGCCACCCAGGTGCCCCACCTTGCTGCCTTTTAAAGGGAACATTAGCTATGTGGTAGGTTCTATGCTGTGTGCTTTATATCCCATATCTCTTTTAATCCTCACAACCATCGTTCAGAGAAGGTGCTGTTATTATCTTCAATTTCCACAAAAGGAAACTGGCTCAGAGAGGTTAGGCAAGCTGAGCAAGATCACACAGCTAATAAGATGCCAGAGCCACACATTAAACCCAGATCTGCCTGACACCAAAACCTGGTTCTGAACCACTCTGTAAGTCCTTGTAAAGTCAAACAGCTACCCTGAGAAGCTTGACTCTTATTTTTTTTTTTTTTTTTTTACCAAATAGCAGAATATCTGGTCTGATTGATTTTTTTTAGGGTTTAATTACAGCAACTGAAAGAAAGTTGGCTTCTTCTGAGAGTTCTAGCTGAAGGCCTTTCTATTGCTTTGTCTAGGGATTGGTTCCTCTCCTCCCGCCCCAATCCCTCTCCTGCTACACCTTTGCTCACCCCTCAGCATGAATAGCAAGTTCTTCCAGGGAAGGTTCTAGACCCATTCTTATACTCTCTGCTTTCTATTGCCTGTGTAGTACCACACACATAGTAGGTTCTCAGTAAATAGTGACTGATTGATGAGTGATTGGAGGTTTCCCATCAGTGGTTCCTGCATTGTTCAAGACCCTTTCTTAATGTGAAGCAAAATGCTGAGAACATTCAGGATGTCTGCTACCTTCACCTAGCTGCTTGCGCTGAGATGACTTTTTAATATTGTCTCTACCTGGGAGCTGAATGCTCTCCTTGGCACCCGAGTGACATTGCTTGAGGTGACTAAACTTGCTGCCCACTTCATCGGACATCTTTTCAGACACCTCTTGAATTCTCTAAGGAAGTGGGCACCGGATTTAAATATAGTTCCTAGTTAATTCGGCTTTCCAGTCCTTGTCTGCTCCACGACTGCATCTCGGATTTCTACTGTGGAATGAGACAGGGTAGGAAAAATAAAAACACATTCTGCCCCACAAAAACCTTCTAATTTGGTCCTAGGAGATAAAGTGGAAACATGCAGGATGGGACAAGGAAACTTCACAGCAGCCAGTTTTCAGCGTGCACCACATGATTCCCAGAGTAGCAACAGTAACTATCCTTTCCTGGGGGATCACTGTTTACCAGGCCTGCTGCTGAGCATCTTGTTGGCATTCAGTCCATTTCACCTTAGAAGGACGCTCTGTAGGTAGGTACCGTTATTATTATTAATCCTATCTTCCAGGTGAGCAAACTGTAGCTCCAGGAGTCAAAGTGAAAACTCTGACATTTCCCCAGTAGGATGAGGTGTAGACCCTGGATTGAGATCTGGGGCTGTCTGATTCCAGAGCGCATGCTCTTGGCCACCGTGCTCTGCACAGAGCTGGGCTGACTTCTCAGATGGTTTGGGGCTATCCGTGTGATGCTGACCAAGAAAACGGTTTAAAGGCTGGTGGAAGAAAGCCTGGGGGCTGATGCTAGTTGTCTTCCTACTTGCAGAAGAAAGTTCTTTCCTTTTTCAATATCCTAGGGGAATCTGGCTGTGGGCCAAAGGCCATGGGATTCTGGTGAGACCCAAATGTCAACCTGGCTGTATTGGGACGTGTTCTGCTGTTTATGAAATGGACCGGGTCTGGCATGGAGGAGGGGCTGGGGTCTGGCGTGCAGAGAGGAAGGCATGGTATCTGTACCCTGGGGTAGTGGTATGCTGAGGCTCAGCTGCAGAAGCTGAGCTCCATGGGGTGGGTGCCCAAAGAGAGTGGCAGCCACAGGTTACAATCTAGACAAGCAGTTGGCTTTGGTAGAAGCCACAGTCCTACCCAGCCTAGTTAGCTGAGCTGATCAAGAAGAGGTGAGGCTTGAGTCCCAGCAAGGCACTGGTAGCAAGGATGGGACTCCATTCGGATTCCCTGGGGGCAGGATTGAAGGGGGTGAGCGACCAGGGAGAACTAGACAAAGCCCCATTCTACCGGATCTGAGACTTGATCAGTGGTTCGCAACTGAGGCAATACTGCCCCCTAGGGGACTTTTGGAAAATTTGCGAGGTCTTTCAATGGCCTGGAAACAGGGATGCTAGAGGTCCTGCGATGCCCAGGACCCTCTTGCAAAATGAAGAATAGTCCAGCAAGATTTATACTAAAATATTTTACACATGCATGATTTATACTAAAAATATTTTACGCACAGGCACAAAGGTTTTTGTTCCTCCCAGCACCCCACAGTTGCAATGGAACTATTGTGTAAAGGGACGGAAAATCAGCTTTTTTTTTCCAGAGGTTTACCCAGAGTTGTTATCCATTTCAGAAAATCGCGTTGATAATTGTGATGTTGCTTTTGGAATTAGAGTCAATGCAATAGTCCTTTATTGGTTTGTAGCTGTTGCGTTTGCGGGAATTCTAGATGAAGGCACATGCCTCTGCCTCCTTCACTTCGTCTTTCAGTGCAAGTCCTGTGTGAGCATTTACATATTTAAATACACGGTAGTTTATTATGGATTACTTTCATTTCCTCTTGATGTGGAGGAACATTTATTGATCTTTTTGAATTTATGTGTGTAGACAGATTACAGCGTCTATGAATTTCATTTCAGGATAGTAGAGGGGTGCAATGAAGAAGATGTAAGAAGGAGGTGTTGATTCTGATGAAGTTGAAAAGTATTGTGCTAGCCTGTTGGCTTCCTAAGGGCCAGGACCATGTCTATTTCGCTTCCATTTGGCCTAATTAGCCCAGCACCAGGTCAGAGTAGGTGCTTAGTAAATTACAGGCGAGTGGAGAATGAATAATGAACATGGACTAAAGCATAGAGCCCGAGAGCCAGGCATCTAGGTCAGCAGAGTGGGGAGATGAAGCCAGAAGGAGATGGCAGCTCTTGATTGACGAAGGAGAGCAGGATACTGGTTATGAGAAGAGGGCCCTGTGCTTCTCCCAGGCTTCTCCTTTCAAGTCATGCTTCAGCCCGAGGACTGATGTCAGATGGTCCCGGTGGTGGAGGGAGATGTGTTCACACCCTTGCTTGCTGGTATCAACCTCAGGATCCCTAAGACCCCACCAACTAGAGGGAAGTCTATTTCCCAGTGGGGCTCTGCCTCTCTGCATTGTGTTCCCTGGGCTGAGGCAGAGGTGTTCCCGGGGAAAATGACCCTCCAGCGCGGTCCCCGCCATTCATCAATGCCTTGTATGTCTTCAGTGGGGGTCTCAGGCAGATCCAGTCCCCCAGCTTCCTGCTGTTGCTGCTGTTGTGTTTCACTCTTCTGATCCCTGTCCCCATCAGTGATGTGTGAACCCCTTCTTTCTGGGTCCTGTCCTCAAAGGTGACTGCTCACTGTCTGATAAATGAATGGCTGATGCTTTCAGGGCTCCCGATGAGATAATGGGCTCCCTTCGTGTGTGTGTGTGTTGCGGGGGGATGGGGGTGGGTGGAGGGAAGCACCTCTTTTAGAGATAAAATACAGAAATGGACAAGGAGGATTGAGCCCCCTAATGTCAGAGACAGAAGTGACCCCGAGGTTACCTGGTTCACGGCACAGTGGAATCTTAGGGGCATTTTGCTAAAATTCAGATATGGTGGTTCCCAACTCTCAGATAGTTGGATTCAGTGAGTCTGACTTGGGACCTGGAATCTGCATCCAGGTAAGTACCACTGGGGATCTTGACAAGGAGCCTGGTTTGGGAATCCACTCAGACTGACCTTCTCTTTTTACTGGAGGCCAGCTGAGTCCCAGAGAGGGTCATCAACTTCCCCAAGGGTGCACAGCAAGTCACCAGGCAGAGTCAGAGCTGGGTGGAACTCAGGTTTCTTTCCACTGTGTTGGTTGCGGGAACATCTTATACTGTAACTGGTTAGCAAGACCCTTGGCATGGAAACAAGGACCTTAAATCTCACCGCAGAGACCGGCTTCCCTCTCTGCCTGTAGCTAGGGGCGAGAGGAGATATAAAAAGTTCTTTCACCCTATTCCCAGCTGTAAATTTACGGCAGAGAGAAGCAACAAAAAACACACCAAAAGTAGTAGGACAATAAGAACTTGCCAACACCTTGGACCGTGTCTGTCCATGAAAAGCCAAGTGAAGTAATGGAGGCAATTACCCACCTATTTTGCTCCAACACTTTGACTGAAAATCTCCCTGTAACTGAGGGAAAATATCTTTAAAAAAAGTCACTTCCAGTTGCCTGAATGACTTTGACTCCCACTCCATCCCCCCTTTTTTTTTTCTTGGAAATACCCTTGCTGCTTGCCAGTCTCTTGAAGGGAGGGGGCAACAATTTCCACAGACCTAGGAAATGTAGAGGGAAAAGGGCAAGCCTGGAAAGGAAATGCCAAATTAAATGGAATATGAAGCCAAACTGCACTGGGGGTGTTATAAACACTCATCTTGGCATCATAACCTTGTGGATTCTGGGTCCGTTCTAGCCGGAGCCACGGAATACGTCATATCCCTTCGGCATAATTTGAGGCAGCCCCCTTGGAAGGTTCCTGGGACAGCAGCTACTCCATCAGCAACTGAAGAAAAATCAATGTCAGATTTCTTTATTGAGAAGAGACACGTCCTGTTTGGGTTCCTAAATGGCTAATCTGTCTGCCTTCTGCCCCCAGCCCTCTGTAGACAAAGCTGCCCCAATGCGAGGTTACTTCGGCAGAGATCAGCAGGTTATTTCCCTATTTATAAGCAGCAGAGCTGTTATGGGTCGCTGCACTCCTATCCATGAGCAAGAGGTCAAGGGGCTTATCGGAAAGGAGACGTGCCTGTGGGGCGGACAGTAAACCTTGGCGTGGTTCGGGGAGGGTAGTTCAAGAGCACCAGGGGACGGACCCAGGAAAAGCTCAGTTGCATATTGTTGCCATGAAAGTCAGTGCCCCTGGGACCTTACATTTCTGCCCAGCTCTGCTACCACTGATTTGTTACGTGACCCTGAGAAAGGTGCTTCCTGTCTGTGGGCCTTGCTTCATCATCTCTGGGGACACAGACACACCACCTGATATAAGGCGCCATTGATTGTGACAACTGGCCTGCCATCAGAAAAAAAAAAATAAAGCTGAATCTCTTTCTCTCTTTCTCACTTCTTATTCCAAAATATATTCCACCTTCCTCCAAGGTTTAGATTTTAAACAGAGAGATCATGGAAAGATTGGAAAAACGCACAGGAGAATACTTTTTAACTCCTAAGGCAGGAAGTCTTTGCAAGGCAAGAAGAAACCCTAGGAGCTATAAAGAAAAATAATGACAAATTTGACTCTGCAAAAATTGAACAACTTCAGCTCGGCAAAAGAGATTTCATGCAAAGCCGAAAGACAAAGGACAAACCAGGATAAAGTCACACACAGAAGGCAGACAGCAGGTTATTATTCATGACGTTTTAAGAGCTCCATTATAGGAAGTGTGTTATTTTCCCTATAGCACTCACCCTGATCTGCGATTGCATTATTTAGTTGTTTGCCCGTTTCCTGTTTCTCCAACTCACACATCAGCTTTATGAGAGCCGAGGCTTTGTTTCTTTGCCACTGTCTTCCTAGAGCTAGGACAATGTCTGGCACACAGTAGGTGTTGCATAAATACTGGTCAAAGGAATGTTAAGTAAGCATGAGCTGCTAGAGATCGGCAAGAACACGATGAACAGTCTGCTAGTTAAATGGTCAAAGATCAACGGATATGCAATTCACAGGGGAGATACAAAGGGCTTCTGCTGAATGAAAATGTTCACTACCTCAGTAATAAATGAGTAATAATAATGTAAATCAAAACAGCATTTAGATAACTAAAATGTCACATCTCACCTTGCGGGGTGGCCAAAATTTCAAAGGTTGCTAAAAACCCCGCATTTGTGAGGATATGGTGAAAGAGGCACACACACTCATGTTTGGAGGACATCTAATGGAGCACAAGTTCTGAGGAGACACTTGAAATAATCATCTGACCCAGTAAAGTCTTCTTTTAGGGGGTTCGTCCATTGGAAATGGTCTGTGTCTGAGGACGTTCCTTTAGACGTCCTTTGTAAAGAGCTATAATTTGGAATAAGTTACAGAACCTCTAAGTAATGGCATGCTAAGTTTCACAACGCTCATGATTAAGAATGTGCTTTCTGGGGCGCCTGGGTGGCTCAGTTGGTTAAGCGACTGCCTTCAGCTCAGGTCATGATCCTGGAGTCCCGAGATCGAGTCCCGCATCGGGCTCCCAGCTCCACGGGGAGTCTGCTTCTCCCTCTGACCTTGTCCTCGCTCATGCTCTCTCTCACTGTCTTTCTCTCTCTCAAATAAATAAATAAAATGTTTAAAAAAAAAAAGAATGTGCATTCTGTGCTCAGACTGGCTAGGTGTGACTTCTTCCTCTTGCCTTTGTGGGCTGTGGGACCTGGCTCAAATTTCTAAACCTTGGCGTGTCTTGATTCTCTCATCTGTAAAGTGGGAACAATACTAACATATTTTTCATGAAGTTGTCAGGAGGACAGAAGCTAATCCAAACGAAATACTTAGCACCTGGCACAGAGCATTCACTAAGTGCTGCTCATTACTACCTCTACTATGTACTCTAATGAGGACAATAACAACGGAGCCACAGATTAGGATAAGCTAGATCTCTACACCCTAATATGCAATGATGTTTCCAATACAGTATTGCGACAAAAAGTAAGCTGCAGAAGAATTGGTAGAGTAGGATCTGATTTTTGTTAAGGGTATTATATGTTATACATAGGAAAAAAAATCTGGAAGAACAGACAGACTGTCAACAGTGGTTACCTCTGGGGAACCGTATGGTGGAGGCGGATTTTCACTTCAATAATGATTAGAATTGTTTGAAAAAAGCATGTGTTACTTTTATAATAAACAAAAGACGTAAAGGGAAAAAAGCTCCATTTGGAAGTCTGAGGACAGTTAATCCCACCAAGCCTCACATCCCTCAGTCATTGGCTACAACCCAAACGTGAGTCTCCCTGCCTGTCATCTGTCCTCTCCCATACCCTCCACATCCTGCTCTTTTTGCTTACATTCCCTACTACCCCTGACTCAACTGTCTCCCTCCTATTGCCCTCTCCTATTCTTGTTTGCACCGTCTGGAATCTCCCCTCCCCTCCACCCTACCCCTGCCTCTGCTTCCCTGGAAACAATACCCAGAACACTGTTCTCTGCCTTGGCGCCTGCAAGTGCTGAAACCGGTCTCCACGAAGGGGTTCACGGCTTTGCCTGCTCCGCCCTCTAGTGGACACTGCTCAAACTACAGGCACCCTAGGGCTAGGAGGTGGGGTCTGGGCTCCAGCTTCTCCTGTTTGCTTCCAGACCGTTACTCCTCCGCCTTCGGCCAAGAAATCCTCCTCCTCATGTCATCTGGCTACAGCACCCTCTTCTCTCCTCTCCTTATCGACCCTTCTTTTTTAACAAGCCCCTCCTGGCCAAACCACCCCCACTCATCCACTCAATGAAGAGTTCGACATCTGGCTCACTGTCTTCTTCTCCATCCCAAGTCCTGGCATCATTCTGGGTGAGTTCAACATCCATGGTCCATGTGCAGGACACATCCCCATTCTAGCCATATCATACTCCATTGCCGGTCAGACCTGCTCCATCTCAGCACCCCTGGCCATCCACATCCCAGTCACTGACCCCCCAAAGCTCATCCTTTTTTTTTTTTTTAAAGCCCAGGAGGATCTCGGGGCTCTTGAAACCCTTTCCT
Organism: Enhydra lutris kenyoni; assembly: GCF_002288905.1. Classification (NCBI taxonomy): domain Eukaryota; kingdom Metazoa; phylum Chordata; class Mammalia; order Carnivora; family Mustelidae; genus Enhydra; species Enhydra lutris. The sequence continues at coordinate 4,683,644 of NW_019154164.1, read as the reverse complement.
TCTCCCACCCAGTCAGCCCCTCCCACCTTCCTCCCCTTCCTATTCATCCTTGAAACTGATGATGATGATAAAAGGATAATGAATATATACATGCCGAGTACATCTTACATCATCATTTCAATGATCTCGTGTAATTCTCACAGCAACTTTATGCAACAGGTAGTGTTGTCTTTTTTTTTATTGTTTTATTGAGTTGACGGGCTCAGAGAGGTTGAGTGACTTACCTGACGTCCCACAGCTAGTACCCAACAGAGGAGAGACAGGAAGCTGGGTCTGTTTGCCTGGCTCCTGGAATGTAGACCTCAGTATCCTGCCTTTATCCTAAACTCCCTTTGCCCCGTGTCTTTCTGACACATCCACTAGGCAAAAACCCAAGCCCGGATAAATTTAACTGACAGCCTCCTCCTCTGTGCTTACACCCAGATGGAGGAACACTGCTGGAGAAAATCCCATCACTTTGTTGATGATTCCCACTCGAAAGTCATAGTTTCCAACCTCAGCCGGGCCCTCGACTCAGCTAAACAATCCTTCTAAGTAACTGTCCTGACAACGGCACTTTGAAACTTTTTCCACTGCCCTCTGGAGTCAGACTGTCTGGGTTAGAATCCTGCCTCAGCCACTTCCATACTCCATACTGTGCGTGCCTTTGAGGAAGGGTGAGGCGGAAGAGAAGGGAACGAGGGGCAAGGGGCAGTAGCATGTGCTGAGTGGCTTCCGGGTAGCTCCCACTATGCCAGGCGCTTTGCATGCAATATCTCATCTAATCCTCCTCCCCGCGCTCCACCAGGGAGATGCTCTGGTTATTCTTGCTTCGCAGAGGAGAGGGGATTAAGGCACAGAGAGGTTAAGTCACGCACTAAGGTGACACAGAGTATAAGTGGAAAAGCTATCTCATTCATTTAGACCTTCCTTCCTTGATTGTCGTGGCAGCCCAGGGGTCCCCTTGTTACCTAGCTCACAGCCTCCTATCTACCCTCCATTCTGTTGCCGGGGCAATCTTCCTAAAATGTGCATCTGACTGTGCTACTCCCCTGCTTAAAATCTTTTCGAAGTTCCCCCACAGTCTTCAGAATGAAACCGAAATCTTTCATCTTGATGATTTGCTCCCCCTGCCCCTCCTCCCCTTCTTGCCGTGTCCACTGCCATTTGCCTATGAGCCGGCCATTCTGAACGATTTGTGGCTACCCAGTGAGACCTTGTTTTCCTCTAACTTCATGCCTTTGTGTATCATCTGCCTGGTTCCCCCCTCCCACTTCCCCCTCCTGTTGCCTGCACCCTTTTCCTGCCCACCTGTAGTGGTCCTTTCTCTTCTGTGCTCTCATTGCATTTATGCATTTTTCCTAGTGTGCTGGAATTTCCTGCTGACTTGTCTGTTTCCCCCACTAAACTGGGAGCTGCTTGAGGGCGGGGACCGTGACATAGCGATCCCCATCCCCGTGCTCCCCAGGGCCTCTCACCAGAGCCTGGTTAAGTCCATGTTTGTCGAATGACTGACTGACTGAATGAATGGAGTGAATGAGGGAGGAAAAAGCCCTCACTTGGAAAGTTTAGTGACATGAGCTGTATGGTATCTGGTTCTTGGCTGAAGCTGCTACAGTTTTTCCCTATGACTACAGTGCTGTAAAAATATGTCTGCACGTGGATAAAGACTGGAAGAGAACTTTCCACACAAAATTAAGAGTTGTGTTAGAGTGGTGAGTTGATGGATGCTTTTTTTTTTTTCCTATTTTAAATGTTCTTTGGTGCTGCTTTCCGAGTGTTTTGGCAATGTGGCAGACGTTGCAGAAATAGAATCTGGAGCTCCCATGAAGGACTCGACAACCAATGTATATTGGTTATATATTGTTGAGTTCTGGGTGCTGTGGGAAGGGTGGTGGGTAGAGGCGGCTCATTCTGACTCAGGTTCACATGGCCAGAAGTCTTGCCAATTCGGTTGGATTTGCTGGAATAAAATGAGAACTTTCAAGAATTTTCCAAACTCCTGGGTTGAGGTATTTTTTTCTCCCAAAGCTGGGCAGCAAACAAAGATGGCTTTTGTTTGCAAGAAAAATACTCATTCCTTCGATTTTGTCCTGCAAAGTGCCTTCTGCAGTTTTTTGGGGCTGAGAGGAGGGCGGGTCAGAACTGCTGACTGGGGAAACTGATTGCCCATGTTTGCGTGGTTTAGAAATGACCGAAAATGTTTCCCTTTTTCTGGCTCTTGGATACAATGTTTAGGAATTTCACTGGCAAAACGATGAAATTGTTCCTTTACTGCAGTAGGATTTCCAAAACTGTGTGTTGTGGGTTAACCCAGAAGAGGCAAAAAATGGCAAGCAGCACGCTCCAAGATTCCGCTGCTGAGTCCTCTTGCCTTTGTTGGGTGCTAAGTCACTCGGCCTGCATCAGGCGTTATGTTCACGACCTGGGAGTGCTTTCATTTAAAACTTGCCACGGCCTTCAGAGGGAGGACTAGTGCTGTCCTGCCGACAGGGGGCCAGAGATATAATTTATTCTTATTTAACCAAAAGGCACATGGTACATGCTTTACAAACACTAGCTCGTTTAATTCTCATTGGTACTGTTATTGGCGCTTTGTGTCAGAGGAGAAAACACAGAGGCGTGGCAGGGAGCATGGCGGGGGCGGGGGCGGTGGTTAAATCACTTGCTCAGAGTCAGGCAGGCTAGTATGTGACAGAGCCAGAGTCCCAGTTTGGGCAGCTGTATTCTGATGTCTGGCTCTTAGCCTTGACCCTGTGTTGGACAGCATACTACTCCTTCTGCCCTGTCTACACATTCCTGGCTCAGACACGCTGAAGACAAGGGCCTCTTTTTATAGCCTTCTGCCCCCCTTTTAAAAAAGATTTTATTTATTTATTTGAAAGAGAGAGAATGAGAGAGAGAGCACTGGAGGAGGGAGGGTTAAAGGGAGAAACAGGCTCCGCGCTGAGCAGGGAGCCCAATGCAGGACTCGGTTGTGCGACTCCGGGATCATGACCTGAGCCAATGGCAGTCACTCAACCAACTGAACCATCCAGGTGCCCCCCTTTTTGGAGCCTTAAAACCAATTTGTACCTTTACTGTCTCTGCCAAAGGAGAAGGGATCTTTCTCCTGACACCTCCGTTTACTACTGCCCATTCCGGATGTTTCCGGGAGAGGTGGTTTTCTTCCATAGCTAGTCTCTGGCTGGGTGAAGGGCGTTTGGAATCAAACCCACCTGTTTGCATTCAACACAGACTTCAGGATAACACCCTCCCCAGGAAGTGTGCTCAGAGTCGCCAGGAGCAGACGAGTGTTCCTCCCTCCCTTCCCTTCCCAGCTTGTCCTGCTACCCCCTCCCCAGCCCTCCCCAGCTCTCCTCACCACCCAGCCTCCTCCTCCAGAGCCCCTGAGACAGTGGCTGCTTCCGAGCCCAGGCGGTGGGGGGTGGGGGGGTGGAGGCGAAGGGGCAGCAGTAGGCCCAGCCCACCAGCCTGAAAGCTTCATTTGACAGGGGAGCAGGCACATCTGGTTTGGGTTTTCGATTCAATTCAACAATGATTTATTGTGGGTCTGCCAGCTGCAGAGGTTCTGGGCTAGGCTAGGCAGGGGGAGATGTACAGATAAGTAAAATATCGTCCGGGCCCGGAAAGGAGTTTTATAGGTTGTAGGTCTGTGTAGATGCGAACGAGAAATTGTGATGCGGCAAGCCCTGGGCCGAGTGGTTTACCTTGTCTACTTGATACCCTTGGACCCACCCAAGGCTTCTGTGGTGGGGGTGCGGAAGCTCTGATTACTTATCTCGCACCTGAGAAAATTGGGCCTCCCAGAGGAAGTGACTGGCTCAAGGGCATGTCGCTAGGAAGTGACAGAACCACGCCCAGAACCTAGATGTGTCTGGGTTCCAAGCCCACATTCTTAGCCATTTACTTCACCCCGCTTCCTAGAGATGAAGAGGATGATGATAAGTAGCACTGACTGAGCTCCACAGGCCGAGTCTTGTGTTGAGTGGGCGGCAGAGAAAACTGAGGATGCCGAGAGAAGTAATGGAGTCGGAATCTGAACCTAGGTTATTCCAGCTTACTGGACCATAGCCTGAAAGGGGCAGGTCCAGGGTGCCATGAGGGGCCGGGGATGATGGCACAGGGCCATGTGGCAGAGATGGTATTTGGATTTGACCTTGAAGGGTGAGTGGGGTTTCCATAGGCAGAACTGGGAGAAAGGACCTCCCAGTCGGAAGGGATATTATTAGCCAAGAGCCGTGATGCATCGTGGGGCATTTTGATGGAGAAGCCTGCAGGTCCGTTCAGTCTGTAGGAAGGTAACCCCTCCAACCCCTGGGAGTGTAGGGGAGCAATGGCGAGGACACTGGATACCGATGAGGGTGTTCCCAATTTCGTCAAGTTCAGGTTCTGGTTTTCCAGTGAAGAGCAGGTACTCTACCCCAAAGGTGTTTCAAGTGCTACTCTGGTGCAGATCCTGAGGAAGAGCCCTTGGGGCTCTCACTGTGTCCGCGCTACGGTGCGCAGAGCTGTGGGGAATACAAAAGCAAGCACCACAGTTCCTCAGATGTATGCTCCGGGCCCCCGTGTGGTTGAGGAGACGAGATACACACAGGCAGTCTGAGATCAGGGCCAAATGAGTTTTCCCCAATGGTCAGATTTCCAGGAACACGAAGATGGGGAGGAGTGGGGGGGGAGGTGTTGGGAGGCACTGCCGGGGGACTCTTCACCAGGAGAGTGGGTTTGGGCTTGGAGGGCTATTTTAATAGACGTGGATGGAGAGGGAGGCAGGCAAACTTCAGATCAGGTAGAGTTCCCAGTATGGCTAGTGCCACTGGCCCCGCAGAGGCAAGCTTCCTTCCCGCCCAAACCTCTGCTGCCCCCATCTGTGTCTTGGCCTCTGGGAATTTATCAGGGAAGATGGGACTCTGTGAGGTCAGAGGCAGCCTGTGGGTGCTGGGAAACAGAGCAGGGTACCCGATATTCCTGATCCTCCAATTTTCTACACTTAGTCTCAATTCCTGGCAGCTCCCCCGGCTGCTGAATTGTATGTGTATGTGTGAGCGGTATTTTAAATTAAGCAGTGAGTGCTTTCAGCTCATCATAAACATGCTAAAAAGCTTCAGCCCCGGCCTGAGCCCACCCCCGCCCCTTACGCTCAGGCGGCAGCTGGGGCCACTCGACCCCACACTCTAATGTGCGTTGCCTATGACTCACCAATGAAAAAGACTGTATGTTTCAGTCTTCCTGGGTAGCTGATCCCTAGTTGTGGTGGGAAATCTCAGTCCGAATTGGAAGGCAAATGGCCTCAGTCCCGCCCTACTGACCGGGAGTTCTGCAATATATGGAGCACCTACTATGTGCAAGGCACTGTGGGTAAGTCCATTAACCTCTCTGGGCTTTCTGTTCCTCATCTTCAAAATGCACGTGATTGTCCTGCTGGCTTTTCCTCCCTTCTGAGGCTCTATGTCCCAGCCACGCTGTCCTTTTGACTTCTGGAACATTCACAAAGTCTTCTCCTGTCCCAGGGCCTTTGCACATGCTGTTCCCTCGCCTGGACTACCTTTGCTCTTGCTTTTGACGTGGGAAGTTTCTCGACCTTTCAGTCTCAGTTTAAATGTTACCTCCTGAGATAAGCTTTCTCAGACCAGGGACCCTCCCTTATGTTCCTTTCATTGGCAATCCTTCCTTAATCACACTTGCCTCTCTGGGTGATTATGTCTGTTTACATTTGTCTGTGTATAGCCGGTCTTTGCTATTGGAATGCAGACTCCAAGAGGCCAGGGACCTTGTCTTTGTCGCTCAGCAGTGTGTCCCTTTCACCTGGAGGAGGACAGCTTGGCACATAGTAGGCTGACATAAACAAAACCATCTGGGAAATATTTTCTCCCTGAGGTTCCTGCCAGACATATGGTTGCTGAGGGAAAAATCATGACAGAACTGTGTCATTCCAAATGAAAAAAAAAAACAGGCTAAAGGGAGGAGTTTGTTGAGAGCAGTTCTGTTTTAGAAACCAGTCCTTAAAGTCCCGTCACCAAACACAGAGTCTTAGGAAAATCAAACAAAAGGAATAGAAAGCATGAAAAACTTTTTGTTGGGTGCTTACTATGTGCCGGGTTCTAAGTGTTCTACACAGTTTATCTCATTTATTTCTCGTAATAACCTGATGATGTCAATTCTATTATTAGCCCCATTTTACAGATGAGGGAATCGAGGCTCTGAGATGTTAAGTAAAGTGCCCAAGGGCACACCGCCGGCGAGAGCCAGAACCAAAAGTTGCACCCAAGGCAACCTAAGCCTGAGTCCATGCACTAAGTCACCTGTGCCCCCCGGGGGCCCCCAGGATACCCTGCAGTCCCTGAGCATGCTTCTGCCAAAGCACAAATCACACTGCAGTGCAGGGTCTGGTTTATTTGTCTAGCCTTCCTACTAGACTGGAAGCTTCTCAAATGCAAGGACTGGGTCTTCTTCACGTTTGCTTCCCCTGTGCCTAGCATCAAGCTTGTTGCAAAATTAGGTACAAATTGATATTTGTTGGGTTAATGAATGAGGGTGGGCGGGAGTGAATCTGTGTTCCTTTATTTTGTCAGGCTTCAGGCTTCTGGGCTCATGTTTATTTCCCTAGTTTACATTAAAACATAGCAGCAGAGACCAGGGTGTTCTGGAGCAAGAGGTCCCTCTCACCATGGGCTATGAGGACCAGCTCTGGGAAAACCAGGGCAGTGTCTATAGAGGAAGGCACTCGATTCGGAGCGTTTCAAAAGTAGTTGGACATGTTTAGGACTTAAACAAACTTGCAGTGTTCAAATCCCATCTCAAATCCTTTGCAGCAGGAGGCAGGGTACGGGGGAGGAGGAGGTGGGGGAGTTATAAATAAACAAATACCCGCAAACCGGCTGGTTTTTTAAACAGAATCTGCTTCAATCAGCACTGCGCCACATTTTCCCAACTGGCCCCCGTCATGAGAACAAGTGGGAACTTTCATACTGAATGGCTTTATTTTTTTTCCCGACCAGATGAATGGCAGGAGTTCTGGCCCGGGAGGCAGGTTTCAAATCCTCGGCACACAGTTTGCTGCCCTACTGTGCCCCATCTATCACACACCCAGCGCCCTGCACAGCACACCCAGTCATCATCACATCTGCTGCTTTGGCCCTCCAAAATAATTGGGTCATTGTTTTATTACACCAGCAAGAGAGCGGCAAGCCTGTTAGGATTATGTCATTGACATTTGCGTGAAAAGGCAATCATGATATGCCGGTCATTTCACACAGCTGGGAATGCAACTGTGTTGTCATTGTTTGGGGCTCTTACCTGACCCCTCTGACTTCGTTTCACAGCCCAATCAGTGTAAATGGATCGCTCTTGATGGATGCCACATTTAAACTGTTTTCTGGCCCTTCAGAGGACCAGGCAGGACCTAACTCTTTTCATGCACTTGGACCGCGCTGCTGGTAGGCACAGGGGCCTGAAGGTGGGAGATGCTTGCTTTTCCTGCGTGTGGGACTTGTACAGTGGCAGGATGCTGTAATACAGCGGCACTTGTTCGCTCACTGCTAATCAGAGCCAAGGACAGTTTTGGCTCAAGAACAAACAAGGACTAATGTTGTCTGTGGGGGGGAAGACTATTTAGGTAATTTCTGAATCAGAGCTCTGTTGCGACTTCCATTGCATGGTCGTTTCCGTAGGACCTGTGCTTTGATTGAAGCTGTCTGTCAGTGTGCTTAAGCTTGGGTCTCTGCTAATGAAATTCAAGCCTATTTGCATTTATCAACAGGTATTAATGATGGCAGAACATCTTATTTCCAAACACGGACATGATTGGCATTGATTAGAGAAGTAGAAACAGAGCGCAAGTTCATGGGCCAATTTTTCTATTGCAACTCATCGATCCTCTTTTCCTACCGGGAGGCTAGCTGGAGTTTGATGGCATGTAGCCATTGATATATTATTTGAAGGAATCTACTGCAGACACCTATCCCTCTCTTTTTTGAAGATTGTATTTATTTATTTTGAGAGAGAGAGAAGGGGGGAGGGGGTGAGACAGAGGAACAGAGAGAATGCCAAGCAGATTCCATGCCAAGCATAGAGTCCGACGTGGAGCTCGATCCCATGACCCTGAGACCATGATCTGAGCCAAAATCGAGAATCGGATGCTCAACTGACTGAGCCACCCAGGTGCCCCATCCCTCTTTTTTAAAATATTTTTTTTATTTTTTAGGTAATCTCTACATCCAATGTGGGGTTTGAACTCACAACCCCGAGATCAAGAGTTGTACTTTCCACCAAATGAGCCAGCCAGGCGCCCCAGTCTATCCCTCTTCTGGTCCCAGTCCCTATCAGACCAGCCTTTACCAGCCACCTCGAGGTGCGACAGGCAGAGCCATCCCAAAAAGGGAGTCAGCCAAAGAGATGGAGTGGCTTAGATGCAAATCTCCCAATCCCCACCACAGTGACGACAAAGAACTCGGGTTCCTCAATTTTCCTTGGCAACAGATTCTAAGCCCCTTGCTTTCTGGACGCTTTGGTATTTATGCTCTGCCCGGTTCCTGCTTTTGATCTGTCTATTCCTTAGGGGTTCAGTTCCCCTTTCTGTTAAATGAGGCTCTTGCTGGCACCAAATGAGAGATCATACCATGACCTGGCACGGTACCTGGCAGACAGTAAGTGCTCATTAAATGCTGGTTGTCATCTTCTTTTCTCTGTCCGGCTTTCTCCTGCTTCTGCTCTCAGCACAGCCAACAACGGCCCTGGACCAGGACCTGTTCTCTCCTCTGACTGGCAAGCCGGGTCACATGCCCCTCCGCCGAGCTTGGCTCACTTCTCTGGCAGCCTCCTGTTATCATAACCTGTTGCCGTGTGGCAGTGACTATAACCATGAGTGGACCTCTGCCAGTTGCTGACATTAACCAATTGAATTCTGGCAGAGAAGAATAAGTTTGCAGACAGGAATTTGCATGTCTGGGCCAGATACAAGACTGGGAGGAGGCAAAGCCCTATTTACCTGCCCTCCCCAATTGTGAGCAAATCGCCCACATTCTGGTTAGAACCAGATGTTCAACACCCATGGCTGCGACGCCACACATCACATAGTTGCTTAGGGGGAACCTGGAGTGGTTTCCGTATCAGAAATGTAGCCAGCATGTCACTTCTCGAATTTCGGAAAATCAGCTAACCGTACCTGGGAACTTTTCCCTTGGAAATGACCACTTCGTTGGGTGTCATGTAGGGACTTAAATTTGGAAGCCCCGGGAGCACTTCTATGCTCTTTCCAACGGGGGTGGGGTGGGGTGGGAGGTCTCTGCCCACTTTAATTTGCAGGGAGGTAAAATATTGGAGAAGATAAGAGATCTTCCCCAAACTCACCTGCTCTTTGAAAATGCTCTTCAGTTGCCTTGGCGAAAAGCCAATCCAAACAGTTAAAAAAAAAAAAAAGCCAGAGAATGCAGGAATCCTGAATGCTACTCTTGGTGCATGTCTAAACAAGAATAGGGGCAGTGTGGGCAGGGGGGGCACCAGAAACGGGGAGGAAAGACCCCTTGTGCATGCTAGGCAGGGAGCCAGTCCTACTCCATCACGTCGGGTCTCCCGTCTACTCATAAAGAGGAGAGGGACAAATGACATCGTGACAGCAGATTCCTCTGCCAGGGTCACCTGCTCCCCTTGAGAGTTTCTCCAACATGGCAGGCCACGCCAGGGCCAAGAGTGAAGGGTCAACCTGTGATTAGTTCGCAACTGCTTTGACTTGGGTTTTCTGTTTGGGCTTCCTTAGTTATTGGTGCAGCTGTTCTGACCCAGTTGGGAGGAGGTGACGTGATTGACTATGTCGTATGTGTTGGGAGTCGTCCTTTTCAACCCTTCGTCCCATCCTGAAGGACTCCTTGAGCTCCAGTAGCTGAAACAGTGGCTTCCTTCTCTGCATCCGCAAGGAAGGCTTTGTTCTGATAGTGTTCATTTTCCCAGTGTGTCCAACCTTGGGTATGACCAGGTCAGAGAAAAGTGGTTGAGCGTTTCCTCAGCTCTTATTAGGAGTTAGGAAAAGGCTGCCTTTTCCAGACCTGCGAGGTAGGCTTTACGCACTATATCCCACTTCATCTTCGCCGCAAAGCAGCGAGGCAGGTACTGTCATTATGTTAATTTTACTGACAAGGAGACGGGGACTCAGGGCGCATAATGCACGATCGTCCGATGGATAGGTGGGCGGCTGGGATTCACACCCAGGGTGGCTTAAGTCAACCGCACCGTACTTCCCCTGCATAGCATATTTTGGGCCCCGCATAGCCCTGAAGACCAAAGGGAATCCTTCGAGAAATTTTCCTACTTTACGTTTTGCTAGTAGTTATTATTATGACGACTGCTTATTACTACGGTTACTGATGCTGCTAGGATGCTTATGAAAACTCCCAGGGTGTTTCCAGCCCCAAATTCCCACCCAGCCCCCAGCACTGATAGGTGCTTCATACCCAGCCACCAGCTGTAGGGTTCGAATTGAGGCCTGGTCCAGGAGTCTACCCTGGTCCAGGGTAGGTTACTGACTATTGCCCAGCTCCTTACATATGCTCAGTGTTTACTGAGCACATATTAGATGAACAATCCTTAGCTCCAGCCCTGGAGTTGCTCATCAGACTCTCCAGGCGGACAGGTATGAAAAGCGTACCTTTCAAGGTCTTACATTTACTTGCCATAAAAACCAAGCAGGACCTGTAATGAATCTATCAGACTTCGTCTAAACAGGGCCCTGCGAAGGGGTGGAAAGAGTGAGTATCAGGTGTACAAAGGCTTGCCACTAGCAGGGGACAGTAAAGTGCTTAATGGATGGGGGCTACAACTCCTATTTTGGGGTCCCAGAGATAGAAACAGAGCCCAGAGCGGGGAAGGGGGCAATCCTTATTGTCATTTTCCCTTTCTGACAGTTGAGGCTCAGAGATGTTAGAGTGCCCTGGGTCACACAGCTTTTCGGCAGCCAGTTGCTTTGTATGCCCAGAGCCCTCGCATAGCCACTAAGTTATATGGCCTCCCTTACCTTCGGACTGAACTCCCAAGTCAAGGGTTCTCTACTCTGTTTGCCTGAATATTAAAATTAAAAATCAAGGACCATCTTGCTCAACTGAGCCAAGAGGATAAACATTAGAAATGGCGATTAGTAGGTAGAAACGTTGTCAGCAGGAGCTCTACAAAGGCGCAGAAAGACATCCAAGGAAGTTAACAATGACGGGGCTCGGAAAGGGCTGCCTGTTGATGGTTGATTGGATCCCCGCCAGCCCTCACCTTCCCCCTGCACCTCCCCACTCTGCAACGAGAGCACAGCCCACCTAGAGACAGCTGATAATTATAGTTGCCCATTAGTGAGCACTTACTAGGGGCCTGGCCCTGGGCTGAACACCTACATCCATTCACTCAATTGCTCCCTCGCACAACCGTCTCAGAGCGAGTGCCATTGTTTCCCCCCATTTTTACACGGGAGGCCATCAGGCTCAAAGACGTTAAGTAATGGGCCCAAGTTCATACAGCTGGTTGGAACTGGAATTTGAAGCCTGAAGCATCTGGTTCCCAAGCCAGAGCTCTTAATTCCTGTATTTAATGAATGTCTGTTGAAGGAATAAACAGATGAATGAATGGACAAATGTATTAATTCATTTCACTTTACTTTAACAAACATTTATTGAGGGCTCCCTATGTATCAGCCCCTGTGCTAGGCATTGAGGATTCAAATGTTAAACATTGGAACACAGGCACGCCCCCTACGTGGTCACTGCCCATGAGCTCACAAAAGCACTCTCTAATGTGGCATGATTTCTTGGGGGGAAAAGTGATTTGAGTTTTTTTGAACCGTGGTTTTTAATGATGCTATTAAATTTAACCCCAAGCAGGGGGTTGTGCGCCGGTGAGCCAAGAGTTTCAAATGAGAATGTGCCTTTGATTCAACACTGATTCAGCCAGAGAATGGTTACTCCCAGGAACGGAGCTGTAACTCCTATCACTCTAGCTGTTTTTCCATCTATCATGTCTGTCTCCTGTCGAACCCTCCCACGGTACAAAAGTTATCTGTACTCTAATGGACAATTATCCCATCTATCATCCTGCTGGTCCTGCTGATTGCTGGCAGTCTACTTGCCCACGGAGGAGACTTACAAGTAGTCACGACTGATGATGCACTGGGAAATTGCTCATCTTTACACATTTTAAATCCATGCAGAATGAATGTCCTTGCAGGTTCCCTTTTTAGCCGCATTTGTTTTCCCGGTTATGTAAGAGTGGGTTATAGACATTCTTCACCTGCACCTGAAACATGGCCTCCGAACATTTCACAAGCCTTCCAGGCAGTAGCCTCACAAATGTTACAACGAGAAATGAATGAGATAAACCCACCTGGGATTGGAGCAGAAACGCAGGCACTGGACCTGGGGCTCTGGTGGCTGGTCATCATCATGTCAGGGTGATCCCCACCTGCCTTTTCCTTTCTGGGTATTTTGAAGAGCATCCCAAGTTGATTAGGGTCGAGGTGAGGACCCATGGTGCTGAAAGTAAGGGGTTGAGTGGACAGTGAGAGATCCCTGTTGGACTCCCCGAGGTGACAGCTATGAGATTTGAGGACAGGAAAGCTCCCGCCCCCCACCTCCCATGCCAAGAGCTGTCCTTCCCGCATCCTTATTTCTCACCTTTCCCTTTAGCCAGTCGCTAAGCCCTACTAAGTTTACTTCCTAAGCAGTCCTCAAATTTGAGCCACTTTCTCCAGGCCTCCCACCATTGCTTTGGTTGAGGACTCCCTCACTGTCTTCTCTTGCCTTGATTTCTTTGATAGCTTCCTGCTTTTTTTTTTCTTTTTTTACCTCTCATCCCCCCTTCTGTGGCCATTTTCCCCAAAGGGGCCCAAGTGATCTTTCTAAGATGCAAATCAGATCCTGTCTCACACACACACACACACACACACACACACCCTTAAGTGTAATGAGTTAAATAGTTGTGACCAGAGGCTCTCAAAGTGTGGTCCTGGGGCCGGCGGCAACAGTATCTCAGAACTTGTTTAGAGCAGATACTTACTAGAGACCTAAGGAGTCAGAAATTCTGGGGGGGCACTCTCCCCATTTTGTGTGTAACAAGGCTTCCAGGTAATTCTGATAACACTCAAATGTGAGAATTCCCACTCTTAAGTCATGGTTTAGAATAAACTGGAGGAGCTTTGAAAAATTCCAGTGCCTCCCCCACAGCCTTATTAAATCTGAGTCCCTGGGGGTTGGACCTCGTCATAGGTGTTTTTTTAGAGCTCCCTCAAGTGATTCCAATGTGCAGTCAAGGCTGACAACTACTGCTCTGTAGGATGAAGTCCCAATTCCTTAGCGTGGCAATTCTGACTTCTTTGCTCTTATCTTTCCATGCTCCCATAGAAGGAGCTCACATGGCGATTGAATCAGAGGGCATCAGTTACAACTCTCTGAGACCAGAGACAGTCTCCTATTCCTGTGCATTTGCACCATGTCTCCCACTAGCTGGTCCTCCCCCCTCCCTCTCTTCACCTAACTGCCATCTTCTCATCGAGTATGCATAACTCAGAAGACACCCCTGGGGAAGAGACTTCCCTGACCTTTCCAGTCTGGGTTAGATGACTCTTCTCTGTACTCCCACAGCGTCGCTGGCATGACACGTGCCACACCATCCTGTTATTCTCTGGGCCATTGTCTGTCCCTGCACCCGTAACTTAATCTGATCCTAGCCCCCAGCATGTGGGGCTGTCATGCTCTATTTACTTAACTGCCTCCATCATTATGAGCAGCTCAAGGCTGGGGTGGCAAATCTCGGGCATCCTTGCATCTCAGCCCTTAGCACAATGCCCAGCACGTGTCTGGTGCTCAGCAAACACCTGTAGAATGGACAACTAAATAACGTGAAGCCTCCTTTCTTTTTGGTGTCTCCCACCACTATTCCTGTCTGGGCCCCCACTGCTTTCTTGCAAGGGTCTCCTGATTAAGCCCCACCCCTCCTTTCTCCAATCCCCCCTGTACTGCATCCACCATGTGGTTTCTGAAAAAACCACACTCACTATATCCTGCCCGTAGTCACACACGTTCGGCGATTCCTCGCTGTCTGCAGATCAAATATGAAAGTCGAGTTCAAGGTCCTACCCTAGAGCGTCCCTACTTTCCCAGCTATACACCGTCCCCACCCCCGCCCCCTGACTCCTGCTCCCCTGTATAGGACTGGCTACCACATTTGTGGGCCCTGGCGCAAAGTGGGAATGTGGAGCCCTGTGTTCAAAAGTTATTAAAACTTTCAAAAACAGTGACAGCAGCACAGAGGCACAGGCTTGTCCCTGCATGTGTCTAGCGTGCTAGCCAAATGAACTCACTGCTCCCTGAACCACTCTGTGGGATCCTTTGCTCGGCGATGTTGGTCAGACAGTGTCTCCTCTACACCCCTCACCAAACCAAAGCTCCTTTCCCCCATGGAGCCACCTGCCTGTCTTTTAGGGATCTGTCCCAATCTCACCTCCTATCCTTCCAGACCACAGCACTTTCTACCACACAGACCAATTTCAGTGGTTATTTTTGTATGTGTGTAGCCATGTCTCTCTAGCGGATCTTGATCTATCGAGGGCAGGGACACTTTCATGTTCCTCTTCGTACTTCATACTGACCTAGTGCAGCATTTCGTACTCATCTCACTCTTGGACTGGTTTAGTTAGGGGGAAAAAGGGCCTTAACCCCCGTAACCGAATCTGCCAAAAGGATACTGGACACCAAAAACCTGACTTGAATCCCTCGTTATTAGCTGTGCAACATCAGAGGAGTCAGTCTGTTCTCTGAGCCCCAGCCTTGCCGTCTGTAAAAAGATGATACTTTTTCTAATTATCTTCTGCTGGCATTTTGTTCTTTGTGAATATTTTCAAAATCTTTTGCTTTTGTTTTTTTTTTTTAATACATCTAAAACTTAAAAAAAGTTCTATCACAAAATAACAATATCTGAATCTGTGAGGATCTAATATTGGCTTTTGTTGTTTCTGGCTTCATTGGGTGATTTTTGATTTCGGATCTTGGGTTTATGTTCGGCCACAGATTTTCCGTGGTAATCAGATGAAAACTGGAGCCGGGTGTGTTTGACCTTCCAGGTGCTGCAGGGACTATTGTGTTGTTTGCCTCTATGGACTGGGCTCAGTTCAGGGTCTTGTAGATGCT
Organism: Enhydra lutris kenyoni; assembly: GCF_002288905.1. NCBI lineage: Eukaryota > Metazoa > Chordata > Mammalia > Carnivora > Mustelidae > Enhydra > Enhydra lutris. Next base: position 4,668,513 of record NW_019154164.1, on the reverse strand, counting down.
CAACATGTATTTGTTGATTAAATGGATAGAGAAATAAGACATTGATGAGCTTCCTTTGGAAGCCCAGTAAGGATCGTGATGTCTGGTGGTAACAAAGGATGGTAGTTATATCAGGTATATCATAACTGCTAACATCTATTGAGTTCTTTTTTTTTTTAAAGATTTTATTTATTTGTGACAGAGAGAGCACATGAATGTGAGGGAGGGGCAGAGGGAGAGGAAGAAGCAGGGTTCCCGCTGAGCAACTGAACCTGACTCAGGACTCACTCCCAGGACTCTGGGATCATGACCTGAGCTGAAGGCAGATGCTTAACCTACTGAGTCACCCAGGTGCCCTATTTACTGAGTTACAGTGGGTTGGTCTAAGTGTGCCATGTGTATCAACTCATTTAATTCTCTCTACAGCTCTGTAGGGAGGTGCAATTATTGTCCTCATTCTACAGAAGGGGCACCAGGCTCAGAGGGGCTAAGTAACTTGGCCAAGGTCACAGAGCTAGGGAATAGTGGAACTCAGATATGAACCCAGGCACCCTAGAGACATAGCCACCACCGTCCCATATTGGAGAAGAGAGCAACAGTGGTGACAGCAGCAGTAGGGCAGAAAATTTAAGTCCTGCTGAAGGGGCTGTGAGAGCCACGCGTGCTTCGGACTTGGCATTGTCTTGGATTGTCAGTTAACTCTTGCTGTAGCATTTCTCCCCTGATCTAGAATAAAGGCTGTTTCTGAAAGCAGAAACCATGGATTACGGCTCTTTGAGATGCTTAAAGTACATGCGCTCACCGAACAAACAAACGTTTTGCAATTATACATGAGTGCTTTAAATAAATCACTTCACATCTTGTGCATCAGACTGAAATTGGTGATAAAGTTTTCACTTTGCTTTAAAAACCTGAAAATGCCTACATGTGGCCATGACACAGTGGAATATAATGACACCTTGCATTTGTCCTCATGTATGGTACTTGGGACCCCCCCCCACCCCCCTCACCCCCGCCCCGGGAATGAAGGAAGACATTTGGATCCTGCCTTCACAAGCCCTGAGGCTGTTAGGAACCAAAGGCCACTGTGTTTGTAACCCATTCACTTGGCTGCTGTCCAAATGCAGGAGGGCCTGAAGGAAAGGGGGGCCTTTATTTGCTCTTATCCTTGCCAAGGGGAGGAAAGAATTCTAGTGTGGACTCTCAGTAAACATTCTAGGTCTTCCCTGCAGTGCTGCTCTGAGGGAATGAAATCCCCAGTTTCCACCAATCTTGGTTCAATATTTACCTGGGGGGGGGGGGGGGGCAGGGGTTGGGGCGGGGTGACAGGGTCATGGTGAGCCTAGGACAGGTTTCCAGAATGAAGAGGAATGGCAACTGGGATCTTAGAAGCCCAGATTGGGCAGTTAGCCACCCACGTTCCCAATTGCACTTTCCCTATGGGTGGGAGGTGACTATTATAAGGGTGAAGGGAAGGACTTTGGTATCCTGGCATGAAGACAGGCCCTGGGATCAGGAGTCTGCCCCATGACTGTGCTAACATGCTCATTGTCCCTAGCCTGTTAAGGGGCACACAGCAAGTCCTTCTCCCCCCCCCCACCCCCCTCAGCAGACTAGAACTCGCTGCTAGAAACCTCCCCTGGGACGTTATTGCTGACGAATTTTAATGTGGGTCACGTTGGGTTTGAGGAGTGTGAGGGATGTTCAGGCAGCTGGCGAAGTCTGGGCTGGAAAGAGAGATATGAAGATCAGAAGCATATAGGGGAGAGTTGAAACTGTCCGAGGGGAGTATATGGAAATAAAAGCAGAGGAAAGGGCTCTCAGGGTCATCGCGGTCTGTAAGGTAGGAATGGGGCCTCGGAGGCGTATGGGTTCGAGGAGGCTTCATGTATTCCTCCATCCATTCAGGCAACATTTGTTGAGCTTTCTGCCAGATACAGACTTTGAAGAGGAAGTTGAGGATTTAAGAGGGAGAAGGGTTAAGAGGGGATCCCTGGGTGGATTCGGATGAAGGAGAAGGGAGGAGCTGAGTGCCTGGGCTCTCTCTTGCCAGGACAGCACATCTGTTAACACAAAGCTGCATCTGTATCCCAGCCAGCTCTACCCCCCACCTCAGTCCCCGCTTCCCACCCACCCCCACAAGATGGGGAGCCACATGGTGGCCTCCTACACCCCTTTACCACCCATGTTCTTTCTAGGCGGTTGACGGTGGTGCCAGCGACACCCCTTCTTAGAGCTCAGGCAATCCCCAGGGGCTGGCGCTGGGGGTGGGGGGTTGGTTGAGAGTTTCGAGAAAAAAAGCTGGAGAAAGAGCTGTCTGTCTGTCTGTAATTAGCTCCAGCTGCTGTCTCGCGGCAGCGTTGGGGGCCGTCAGGAGTGTGAACGCACGCCTATGAACCTGTGTGCGTGGCGCCTCATTCCGATCACTCTATTTTTCAAAGTATTGTGCGCTGGCTTCAGCCTCCCTGCTCTGCGATCTCTCCTGTCCCTGAGGATCCCGAAGGACAGAGTGTTCCGCAGGCAGCACCAGCTTGAATCACTAATGCTGCTAAGCAGGAGGACAACAAATATAGGCCCCCATATGTCCTGGATATGCAAGCCCCTGCGCTCTCCCTCCACCCCCACTTCCGGAATGTTTCCTACCAAGTGAAGCCCCAGCACTTGAAATTAGCAACACCGCACTTCTGCACAGCCTTCTGGCAGAGAGCTTCCGCAGCTGTCATGCTGTGCACCCTCGGCCAGCCCCGAGGGGCAGCGTTTTACAGGTGAGGACCCGGGGCGCAGGCAAGCAGAGTGATTTGCACCGGGTCATCGGGCTGGTTGGGGGGAGAGCTGCATCTGGTACCCCATCCACTCCCCTGGTACTCGGGAGAACCTGCCAGCCATGGCTCCAATACCTGCTTCAGCAATTGCTGAAAACTGGGACTGTCTCTGCCGAGCCCAGCTTGAGAGCTAATTTAGAGCCTGCTATGTGTGTCCACGACCATGCCAGCACTTACAGGGGCCTCAGACAGGCTACAACATGGCCCCTGTCCTCAAAGAGATTAACAACTTCTATACTCATCTTTCTCCTACCTCAGCCCTGGGTGGGGGGTGATGGGGGCTTATAAGGAAGGATAGAAAGATGGGGAAAGAAAGGAAAAACCAGAGTCCCCACTAAGTGTCAGGCACAGTGTGGAGCACATGGGTTATGATATATGTCATCCATATGATGTTTGTCATACCGATGGATACCCACACATACAACCAATCAATCCATCAGTTTCCATGGATCAACACATTTATTTAGCTGACTCATCTATGCAAAGAGTTTAGGACGGTGTCTAGCCCCTAGGGATTGCTGAATGGATGCTAACTATTCTTTCTTTTAACCAACATCTTCATATCGTTACCTGCACAAATATGAAATACACTATCTCATTTAATCCTTCCAGCTCCGGAAGCTATTATTATTATAATATTATTATAATATTATTATTAAGCTATTATTTTTAGCCGCAACTTAAAAATGAGAAAATGAACAGCTTAACATATCCAACCCTGGCAGCCTTTGGGAATCTTTCCATATAGTAGGAGGGACCGAGACACACAGAACTCGTAGTCCAATGGGTGCCTGGGGGCACTGTGACCCAGTATCTGGGGAAGTAAAGGAGAAGTCACAACTGAAGGATGTTGGAGCTGGTTCCAGAGGGATGGAAGGTTTTTCCAGGAGGAGCAGTGGAGGGTGGGGCAAAACATCCCAGGCAGAGGGAACAGTATCTGTGCGAATATTCATGTTCCAGAGGGCGGGACAACTGGTGTGGGGTGCGCAGTTGGCAGCAGTGGCAACGAGTGGGAAAGGGGGCTGGGATCAGCTTAATCCATGGCCTTGTTGTCCAAGCTGAGAGTTTTGCATTTTGTTCTGTGAGCCATAGGGAGCCATCAGAAGTTTTTAGTAAGGCAGAGGAGTGACAGCCCAGGAAGACAACCCTTTCAGGAAGGGAGAGAAGCCCAAATCTGGTAGACGCATTGGGAGGCCATCACAAGGATTCTGGGAAGAGGTGCCAAGTGCTTTGGACCAGGACTGCGGCAGTGAGAACAGAGAAGAGGGACCATTCCAGGGACGTGTCCACACGGAGAAACCACAGGCTGGGTGTCATGGAAGGCCAAGGAGACAGAGACAGTGACAACGATCCTGAGGTGGCGGCTTGGGTCTGTGGTGAGATGGTTAACCAAGACAGGGAACACAGACTATCAGTTGGCAGAATGATGAGTGGAGGCAGGTGACGAGTTTGGCTGGGACATGAATGCCAGCGGGACCTGCGCACAGACATGTCCTGCAGGAAGCGGGTGGGAGATGGAGGCAGAGAAGCCACCACGGTCCAAGAGGCATTGGTTGGCGCCATAGGACCAGACCTAGTGTCTCTTCTCCCGTTTACTCCTCCAGGGCAAGGGCTGGGGACAGACCCGGGTGAACACCTGGGCATCTGGGACAGAACAGACAGATTCCACAGCTGTCCAATGACCTCGGGAAGATTCATTGCAAACAACTGAGTCTTCAGCACTAAGAAGCCGGGAGGACATTCACGAGGTCTTCTTAAAGATCCAGGCTGCTTGAACCACAGCCGGGCTCCTAGGAGTCCTAAAACTTTAATTAGACCCGGCAGGCCCCATAACCAAATCCCATAATCCCGCAAATCTAGAACAACAAGTTAGGCATGAGAGTTTTAGTCACACTCCGAATTTGTAGGAGACCCCAAACTACCATCTCCTTTCTGAGCCTCTGCATGACCACTGACCAACTCTTCTCCCAGAATGATGTCTCCAGACTGGCCTTGGCCTCCCCTGAAACCCTGAAGACATTTACAGATCTCTCTGTTGAAACCCCGGGACCACGCCAATAATGGTTCTAAACACTTGAACTCATTTATTCTTCATGAGGATCACAGACCCTGTTTCTGCATATATATAATATTTATAGTAACAATAATAGTGGTTGTTTGCATGGTTCGAGATGTATGAGATAACTCCTAATTCCACACGAACACCACCACGAGATAGATGTTATTACTATCTATAGCCCCAGCCAGCTCCAAACACCTCGAGAGAAAGACTCTGTCCATTTGGCACCTCGGGGTGATTTCGGTGTGCAGACCCTGCTCGGGGGTACTTGTGATGCAGCCAGAGAAGGTCCGGGACTCAGAAGGCAGTTACATGTTCTCCCGGAGAGAGTCCTATAGGCTGGGGAGAGTTCTAGGCATCTGAGTCCTGTGACTTTGCCCTCTCTGCCTCCTGCCCCCTTCCACAAGAGGGAGCATACTCTTTCTTCAGGTGTGGACCATGGGGAGCTTTTTAAACCTGTCCATTCCAGAGATGAGCCCCAGACCCAGAGACTCTCTATCTCTATGGAGATAGTAGCTTTATCTTCGAGAGGACGGAGGTCTGCCTTCTGATCCTAGAGGTGCCACAGGCATAGCCTCGGGGTCCATCCTCCCCTTCCTCACCCCCACCCCCAGCCATGCAGAGAAGCTGGGAGGACTAGAATGCAGAGAGCACGCTGAGGGCATGCTTGCACAGAAAGCAAAGCTCTTTCTGTCACCACACCCCATGCAAAAGAGTGGATTCTGTATCCTCGGGAAAGGGTGGGGAGGGAGAAGAGAGAGAGGAAGTGAAGGAAAGCTTCTTGAAGCTGGAGCACCCTGGAGCCCAGACAAGGGAGTGTCCCGAGGTGGTGGGGGGAAGAAGGGAGGGTCGGAGAAGTGGTGGAGGGATCAGTATTTCTCCATGCTCCAGCTGCACTGAGCTTCCCAGGAACCAGACAGAGTTTTAGGTGGGACCCTTTTCCTTTTCGTTAGTGGTTTGGGACCTGCAACCTTCCGGACCCTGTCCTCCCAGAAAGGAGTCTCTTGCACAGCTAGGGAGTGGGTAGCGGTGCTCAGATGGCGTGGCTAAGGGAAGCCTGGGGAAGGGTTTCATGAATGCTTGGCAGAGATGCCATCTAGTTAGCTAGGGAATGGAGTAGAGGCAGAACTGGTGGGAGGAAAGGCTTGGGGACACTAGTACGTTGTGGGACTTGGAGGAAAAGGAACAGAGGGCTTCTTTAAGGAAATGGCGAGCCTTCCCGAAAATCTAGCCGTGTTAGACCTGCCTTGCACAAGACCATCTCCTGTTCTATCCATTCTCAGATGATGGTGCATACAGTAGAGAGCCGGAGATCTTAGCCACTGTTGGTTTTTGTTAAGTACTGGCACTGTGCTGGGCTCTATTGGTATCAGCTCATTTGAGCACTCTCTGCTAGATCCTATTACTATTGTGCCCATTTTTACAGACGAGGCTCAGATATGACTTGCCCCAGGCTGCACAGCTAGCAAGTGGCAGAGCCAGGATTTAAAACCAGTCAGTTTTACTCCAAAACCCTGTCCACTAAGCCCTAGGAAGGATGTGGGGAGAGGGTGATGCCTTACAGCTTTTGGTGAACAAGGTGGGTCACTCTTATCGATCGTGAATCCCCAGAGGTATGAATTCAGCCCTGGTCCCAGGGGAAAGAAAGGGTGGCAACAGAGTCTCAAAGCCTAAGTCCCTGTGTGCCCCCTTCCATAGGGCCACCCTCCTGGGCTGGAGAAGTGCCAAGGTTGAGGGGCAGCCATCTAGATGGGTACGAAATCTGTTTGATTCTTTGTGCTGAGGTCTTTTCACCATTTAGAGGACCCGAGTTCAGTGGCTCAGTATGTGAGATTCTCCCTCCTCCCTGTACCCCAGTTTCATGAAGTAGGTCTTTGTCTTATTTTCCAAGTCCTGAGTCTCTGCCTCTGTCAATTGCCTTGTACTCCACTGTAGCGAGAATAGAACTTTCATTTTGTTTGTTTGTTTTTGTTTTTGTTTTATTTTTCCTTCTAGATGAGCTTCTTGGTACTTTTGGCCTTGGCCAGGGTCCTGTTTTTAGATCCCTGTGCTGGGACTCATCTTTGTACCTACAGTGATCTCCTGTTCCTCGTCTCTCTTCTTCCTTCTATCCAAAGCTGCTGTCAGGATGGGGTGCATCCAGGTGAAACTTACCAGGTTGACCCTCCCCAAGAGGTTGGCATTTTAACTGATGCCAAAGCCCAGAGTCAAAGGAATTATGTACTTAAGAATTTTCAAGCCCTTGGGAGTGGATGGGGAGAGATTTGGAAGGGCAAGGGAACGTTCTTAATACTCCTGGAATGTCATAAGGCAGACATAAAATTCAGGTTACTGCCAAGCCAGAGTCTGGATTATTTTGGTTAAAATCAGAATCCATCACATAGGGCGAACTCCTCCCCCCTCCGCACTCAAGGCTTTGACAAAAGTCTCCCAGATCATTAACTTCCATGATCCAAGCATCTTTTTCTCAGAGCTCTTCGGAAAGAGGAAGGCAGAGAAACTCCCTGAGTTACCAAAGACCACACAAACAAGCAGCAATCAAAGCAAAACCAAATTCCTCCTGAGGCCAGTTCACTTGTAGAGCCTGATAACTCATTTGGTCTCCACCAGACACAAGGTGAATTTCCTGTTTTAATTCCTCCAGTGCCAAAATTAACGGTCTGAGATATTGAATATAGCCAGTCTTGGTCTAATGAACATCTTATGCTTTTAAGTATCTTATGCTAAACACAGTGTTCCTTCGATGGTGCCATGTGGAAATAACAGGGCAAGATCCCTGGCCTGGCCTGTCCTTCTTCATGGCTGAAGAAGTCATTACAGAAGCCTAGAAGGACACTGTGCCTAGCAAGGTTCATGGCCCGTTTTCCAAATGACTTCCTATCAGAGATGCTCCTCACCTCACCTCCAGATGAATTCTGTACCCAAAGGATGATTGAGTTTTGGCATTGGTCGGGGGGGGGGGGGTGGAATCAGGTAACAGGGCCTGGCTCTGTTATCCTGGGCCATTTTGAGGCAACTTCAGTGGTCCCCCCAAAGAGGGGCTGAATGTCTTCCCTGTGGAGCTGCTTCAGGACTGACAGGCTAGTCAGAGACAGTCCAGCCTCTCAGGAAAGTGGTAAATAAAAGCATCAGAAATGCTCCTTTCTTGGGGAGCCTGTAGGCGATTTTGGCCTCTTTCCATTAAAATAGGAAGGCAGTGAAAGGGACCATTTCACCGCAGAGCATGGAGCCTCCCCATTGTGGCAGCCTTTCTAACAGCGCGGCACCACACCGCTCCTCCTTTTCACCATGCAAGAGTTTCTAAATTCTCATTTATACACTTTCGCTTACCACATCTTTCACTATTTTAGCAAATTGCTGTATAAAAGATGGAGAAGCCAGCAGGGGCTGTGCCCACAGTCGTAGCTGTGGTGGCATTTAAGAAATTCAAATGCCCGGGGTGTGCTTCTCCCATTAAGTCCAACAAGAGAAATAGGTGTGTACAACAACCGATGAACAGGAGACCCCGAAGGAAGGACAGGTGAAGTTTCTGGTATGCCGGGGGCTCGGGAAAGAACAAAGAGGCATTTTCATTCTCCCAACTAAAGAAGCAGTTCGGTGCTGGGGGGCGGGGGAGTTGTCAGGAATTCTTCCAACGCCACGGGCCTGTCCACACCTGAATCAGATTTGGATGACCTTCCCTAAGGCCTTGCCCCCCAACCCCCTCCCTGAAAGCCAGCGTGAGCGTCAGTGAGCCCCGGTACTTACAGGTGCAGAGGATTTTAAGGCAGGAAAATGGAGACCACAGGCTCCTGAATGCCTGCCGAGTCACTTGCATCAGATTAGGAAGTGATGATTGGAAGCAGAAGATGCTTGCAAAATCTTGTCGTTCTCCAACCCCACCGCAGCCCTTGGCTTTTCAGTCCATACGCACACTCAGACCACCCCCCTAGGACATCTGTCTCTCTAGGCTGCCTGGTGCCTCTGTGCCCCCTTACCGTGAGGGTGCTGGCAGCTACAATGCCCCTTGGAGCCTGTGGCCGGGCGAGGTAGTCAGGCTCCCGGGATTAGGTTGGCAAGAGCGTCTGTCCTCCACACGATCAGCCCGGAGATAAAGAGAGCATGAGCGAGCCTGAAAATGGGTCCAGGACTGCGAGCTCCAGGTCCTTAACATGTTCCTGGCGTATTCCGAAAGTGGCATCCACAGCAGAGAAAGTGTCCCAAAATAGCTCAGGCTGCCAATGCCTCGCTGAAACCTGAAAAAGAATTGCTGAATTCAAAGATCTGGGTCGCTGTGGGTGTGTGATCAAAGTGTGGATTTGTTGGGGGGAGGAGGAACTCCAGCCATGAGCTTAGGAGAGGCACGAGGTCACCTGGGGGCACGGCCTAGCCTTCTCTTTTCCAACTTGCTTGAGTTGCCTGTGCTGAGGCAGGGGGCTGGCAAGAGGTGCCGGGGATGCTGCTTTCATTCCCAGAACTCTGATGCACTAACAATATAAAATAGCAACGCTCTATTTTCTGCATTTCAGACGAGGGAACTGATAAGTGGGCAAAGGTCTCTTTAAGGTAATGCTTCATAACTGGTGGAATTCCCTTTCCAGTAGATTTTGCATTACCTTTGGCCTTTGGCATAAGTCAATGTCGGCTTCTTAAAAATCAACAGAAAAGAGCAAATAGTAGGGGTTCTGTGACTTTCTTGGGATTTGGGAAATCTCCCATCTCTGGCTTCCTAGCAGGCGGCATCGTCTCTACAATTGTTGCCAATGGTACTGGGAAGAGTGAGGTCCCCACCCAAATAGACTGTCTCATTCCTTTCATCAGGTCTGTCAAGAATTTTAGGATGATCTGCAGACAATATGGTAGAAAGTTCAGCACCTGTCTTTCTTGGAGCTGCCTTGAGGGTCGAAGAAGATAAAGCACAGAAGTTAGTGCTTAGTACCAGCTCGCCTGACTTTTGCTGTGTGACTTTGGGGAAGTCACTTCTCTTCTCTGGACCCAGCTCCCGCCTCTGTAAAATGCAAATAATGACAATCCCCACCCTAACCCTAATGCAAGGGTGTATAGTAAAGATTAATGCAAAGAGTCAGAAGAATGCTACTCTGGGCCAGGCTTCCCACTCTTGGTAAATGATGGCATTCTCCGGTTCTTTGGGGGACCCTCCAAGTAGGCACTAGCATCCTGCCTCAACATGCATACGAGGCACTGTGGGCTTTGCGCTTAAGGGTCGGTATCATTTCTGGCTCCAAGCTGTGGGATTTTTGGCTGGTTGTTTAATGCTTAGTAGCTTCATTTTTCTCATCTGTCAAGTAGGTATACCAAGTAATAATGGCATAGGTACACAATACCTTGTCTGAAACTCTTGCTGCTAGGTGTCTTTTAAAGTTCAGGAATTTTGGATTAAGGAAAGTGCTAGGGTACATTTCTATTATTTCTATTATATAACACCCCTAGTGGGATCTGGGGCAGTCTCTTGTGCCCAAATACATTAATATTTATAACTGGGATAAATGAATAGTCTGTCGATTCGGGCCCCATTTTGCCACCAAATAAACTTGGCATAAAATTTCAATTTTTGGAATCTTGTGATTGTTAGAAAGGTGGGCAAGTCACTGTAGATGAATGAAAGAAACAAACAGGGGTGCCTGGGTGGCTCAATCGGTTAAGCATCTATCTGCCTTTGGCTCAGGTCATGATCTCGTGGTCCTGGGTTTGAGCCACGCATGGGGCTCCCTGTTCATCAAGGAGTCTGCTTCTCTCTCTCCTTCTGCCCCTCTCCCCTCCTGCTCAAGTGCCCTCTCTCTCAAATAAAGTCTTTTTAAAAAAGAAACAAACATTTACCACTTGCCACACCCCAGGTATTGTTCTAAGTAGTTTAGTTAGACCCTTAACCCTGTGAGACAGACATTATTGTTATCATCCCAAGGCTCAGAGAGGTCAGATCATTCGCCGAGGGTCCCAAAGCTGATACGAGGCAGAGCTGGGGTTCTAACCAAGATAGCTGGGTGGGTACCACTCTTTACAGGAAGTCTCCTGACTTTTCAATGTTGACAACTAATTACACAATGTTCAGAAACTTTGTACGGGTCAAATAAAATCTGCCAGCAGTCTGGATCCTGCCTGGGACCGCTAGTTTGCAATGAAGAAATAGACACAAAAGTGCTTTGAGAACTGAAAGACGTCTTCTAGAAACACAGTCTCATTTTAGGGTTAGTGTGGTTGTTGTGGTGGCGGTGGCAGTGGTGGCCGTAGCTGTTTTCTCCCTTGCCCGTGGTCTCGTTGTTTTCTGAAGACTGGCATTCCTGGCCTGATGGAGAGGAAAAGTCGGAATTCAAGAGAGACTTCAGTGAACTTGAACGCTTCGTTCCTTTGGCAGGCTGGATAAATGAGAAGCCTAGGTGTACTGGACGGGCTAAGCCTCAGAATTCCTGCCACACCCACGGGCCCCTTCTAAGGAGTTTCCATCCACAGACCCTAGCTGGGGGAAGTAGCAGTTTCTTATGAATAGGTGGCTATGTTTGGCATCACGTGACCCGGCTTCCCCCTGGCAATAGCCGATTGAGCCAGGAGAGGGCATCTGATCAAAGAGCAGTCACTCTATAGGCTGGCAAGCAGCCTATGAGGGACCTCAGGATGAGAACTTTGCCCGACAAGCACAGTGGTGACGAAGTTTGGGCCAATGAGAGTCTGGCGCTTGGGGAGTTTGAATAGGAGCCCTAGAAAGAGGGAACAGTTGGCACACCTGGAGTAGAAGCCGAACACAGACACGCAGGGCCCACAAATAAAGCAGGACCAGGAGAGATTACTGAGCCTCACCTAAGTGCCAGATACTTGACACATGTTTTGTTGTTTAAAACATTCCAAGAGCCTGTGACGTAGGTGCTGTTACTCTCCCTGCTTTACAGACAAGGAAACTGAGGCGGAGTCATTAAATGCTGGGGTCGAAGCCCAGGCTTGTCGGATGGAAAAATCAGGCTGCATGACGCCTCTAAGCCAATGGTTCTAATACTCTAGGGTGCGTCAAGCAGAATCGCTTGGGTCAAAATGCGGATTCCTTGGCTTCACCCCAGACCTACCAAGTCTGTGGGAAAGTGGAATGCGCCTCCCCCCTTCTGCCCCTCAACTCCCCCCGCTCCCCAAATCTGCATCTCCATTGTAACAGTCCTCTTAGGGGGCTGCTAACACAGAGGGTCCCGACCACACTTGGAGAGACGCCGTTTGGGAAAGTATACTGCACTGCCCTCCCCTTCAGGAACAAGGTCAATGTCAACTGACAGGAAAGAGATGAATGCTCAGCAGTTTGTCCAGAGGACCCTATCTGCTCTGCAAGGTATGGAGCTCCCAGCTAACATGTGTTCACTAAGCATTTTCCACGAGGAGCGCAAATTGCAAGAACTTAGTGCGTGCGCAACAGAGCACAGGAGAGAAAATGACCAAATACGGAGAGATGGATTGTAAACCACATTTAAAATGTAAACCTAACTTCTTAGGCTGCTCGTGGCAGGTCTTCCCAGCCCTCCAATGATTGTGTAAGATTTCCATTCGCGCCCTTATTGACGCCATTGATAAAAATGCTGACCTCCTTCTAGGTCACTGTGCAAAGAACCCCACTCTGGTAATGGTATTGAACCGGTTTTGAATTGATCCACCTTTAGGAACTCTGCCTTGGGAAGACAAGTTACAGTCTGAAAGTGGCTTGGAGAGCCTTCAGTCAGAAACTGGTTTGTGGTCCAAGGGCTTAATGGCATCAGGCACGTATCAGACATGAGGGCTGCGTCGTCCAAGGGGTGGCATAGGTCAGATGTATTGGCTAAGACTCATCTCAGCTGGGCTTGAATCTGCGCTTGACAGCTTTTGTTTCTCTCACGTTTGTTCCTGCACACGCTTTATCTAACGGTGGTGTCCTCGCTTAGGCTAAGGTCAAACTCTGCTCTTCCCTCTTCTGGCCAGAGAGACTTTCTGTCATATAGGTATCTGATCTTACCTGTGTTGATATTTTAGCTCTGAGTGAGTCCCTAAAGCAGGTCCCTGGAAAAGTGCCCGCCTTCCAGGAAAATTGCAGCAGCCTTCTGTGCAAAGAGAAAGCCCGAGGACTATGTAGTCCGCGTTTTGTAAAGTGAAATCTATTTTATTTCCATGACTGTCCTTTATTCTGAGAGCACTGCCTTCTCTTTTGATGTTTAAAGTAAGCCCTTGCTATTTTTTTTTTCTGAAATGATAACTTAGGGTTGTTTGGTTTTCGTTCTTAATGTCTTTCCTTGGAAATAAAAAATAAAAATCCAGCAGCCCACGGTCTGTCCCCCAGTTCTTTGCTTTGCAAGGGCTGAGAGTCTGAGAAGCCGCTCTGGGTATGTCCTATGAGCACTTATGCCCTAAGTGCTTATAAATTACCTGCTCCATAATCTGCAGCAGAATCTCTCCGAGGGTTGACATCAAGCTTACAGCTCTGGAGTTTACAGTATACTGGTCTCTAGTTTCCTTATTTAACAAAATTGGGACGCTGCCCGTTTGCAGTCCTCCGGTATCCCTCCTGTTCTCTCCAATTCCACAGACCCTTCAAGACAGCAGTTCCGTTTGCTCTTCTTATAATTTTCCCTATAGAGTTGGACATGCATATACATGTTGTTTGGGGAATTTGCCGCACATGCAACGAAAGCGTAATTCCCAACTAACAGTCAAATCCTTCTCTTTGGAGCTACCCAGAACACACCTACCCTCTCTTCCATATGACAGCCCTTCACAGACTTGAAGACAGTGTTGTGACTCTCCCGTGAGTTAAGAGCACCAGCTGAGTCAGACAGATCCGAGTGACAAGCACAGCTTCACCCTCTCCGCTGTGAGGGCCAAGGTAAGTTACTTGATTTTATTTTCTCTCTACTTCAGTTCCTTAGCTGATTTATAAAAGGGGGAGGGAGTTAAAAAAACCCACTTCATTGGCTTATGGGGCAAGAAATAATGTAATGTATGCAAAGTGCTTAACACACTGCCTGGCGGGGTGAGCGTTCTGTCAATGCTGGCTATTTCCACCCCCCTCCCACTCCTCTATTTATAAAGAGCCGGGTGGGCATTTCAAGTGTCAGGGCTGTTGGGGAGAAAGGCGGGGCGAGGAGGGTTTCTTCCTCCCTAATTGACCAGGGAAGGCAAAAGACTCTGAAGTCAACCAGGTATTTCTTAATCCTGAGGTGGTCTATTTTCAGTTATCCGGGTGCCTGTTTGCTGGGGCTGGGGGAGAGCATATTGTTGAGAATCTAGGGAAAGGTTTATTTTCAAGAGCCGGAAAGCTGTTTGTTGACATATTGAACCGTCTCTTGTTTATTCTTATTTCCCTGAGCAGCTAGCCATGCAATCCCCCAAACTCAATTACCTTTTGTGAGGCGGCCGGAGCAAGACACCTCCTAGCTGTATTGATCAGTGCAGACTGGGCAGGACGTGAGGAACCTCAGAGATGCTAAGAAGCAATTTCTGGGCTTTTCCTGCCTTAGAAGGCCTCCCCTCTCTGTGTTTGGAGAGACACTGGCATTAATAAAATTCAAGTCCGTGCCCCAAATGGACTGAGCGTGCAGTGGGGGCCATGTCTCTCTCACTAGCCTCCTTCGAAGGAGGTCGATGACGAACAGTCACCATAGACCAGAACTTGGAATCCTGGAGTGGCCAGTGCCAGAATGGTTTTCCAACTGTAGCTCTTTGCACACACTGGGTTTTGCAAGCAATTGCATGATATGAACTCTGAATGCCATTGCAGCTAGAAAAAGTTTGGAAGGAGACACACCCAACTGTGAACAGATGGAGGAATGGGACTTGAGGGGATAGGGGGTGGGGTAGGATCAGGACTCGCTTTATCTGCATGTAGGATTTCCAGTTTTTATTCCTCAATTATTTGTATAATTATCAGGTAGAAATAAAAGTTGGACAAATGAGAAATTGCTTTTCAAAACAAAACAGAGCAGAATAAAATGCAGAAGAAATGCAAGCCATTGGAGATATTTCTCAGAGGTCACTGCTGACTGAGGAGTCAAGTAGTGGAAGCCTTAAGTGTGTTGGGAGAGAAAGGTTGCTTGGGTCGGGGAGATGTTGGGGATCCCTAGAGAGAGCCCGTGGAGAGAGCAGGAGAGAGGGCTAGACATAGAACCCCAGGAGAACACACCTTTTTGCAAAAGAAAACATTTTTCCCCTAGGACACCAGTAATATGGGTCCGTTATAGACAAACGAGAAAACATAGATAAGAAAAAGACAAGTAAAAATCCCCTTTAATTCCACCACTCAAGTACGGTCACTGTTAACGTTTTGCTCTGTGTCCTTCCAGACTGTATTTTTTTTTTTCAGTGCAAAAATATAGGTGGTTATCTTATAAAGATCAGCTCACCAGTTTCAATGGCTGTTACAGATCCACCACAATTTGTTTAACAATTCAATGAAGTGTGTTTTAACACTGGCATTTGAGGTCATTGCCAAAATTTTATGATCCTAAACAACCGTGCTTTCTAGCTGTGTGACCTTGGGAAAGCTAGTTAACCTCTCTGTGCCTCTGGTTCCCCATCTGGAAATGAAGGTGATGATCATATCAACCTCATAGAGTTGTTATGAGTAACAAATGAGACCCTGTACATAAAGGGCTTGGCACAGGGCCTGGCACAGTAAATGCTTGCTTTCCTGGTGAGGTACATAGTTGTTGCTGTTGTCGGCTTTCCTGGGAGTATATTTTGGTTTAGGGGAAAGGGAGGAGCTCTGGGGTCCAACGGAGCTGTGTGCTTGTGGTCATGGCAGTTCCCCCACTGGGGCTCAGTTTTCTTCTTTGTAACATGGGAATTAATAGGACCGAGCTCACGGGGTCAAATGAGAGAATGTAAAGCCCTCAGCCCAGTTCTTGGCATGTGGGACGAGCTCAATCAAAGTCAGTTGGTGGTATTACTATTACTATTACTATTACTATTACGATTATTATCACCGTAAGTCAGCCACTGGTGGGGGTGGGAGAAGGAAGGTGGCAGTGAGTCAAATGCTTGGAGCCTTTCCAGCCACTTGTTTGATTCCAAAGAGAGGAAATGATTTGGGGGTCCTCATCGACCCAGGGCCCCAGTTGGAGCTTTGTCATTGACTAGCTCTGGGACTCGGTAGCAATTTCTCTAAGCCCGACCGTCTGGGTAGTGTTGGTGGCTAATGGTGAGCATGGGAAGGTTTGCAAATAACCTGAATGCCTCCCGCCACCAACCCTCAGACTCTGCGTCCCTATCTACCTGGGCTACTTGAACTTCACCTGAAGGCTTTGCCTTGTGGGGGGCCTCAGGGACCAATTCTGCCCTGCCTCTGGTGGTTAAAAGGATCATGATTCGGAAAGTTTTGAGGGCTCTGGCAAACCATTCTGCTAGCTCGACCTTGACCTTGTGCCCCAGTTGTGGAAAGCAGGTGGGAGACCGCCTCTGTGAGCGAACCCTCACCTGGTAGGCTCGGGACTGGCGTGCTTTTCGTGCCGGCTGGCTGCACACTCCAGGGTCTTGGCCATCAAATTCTAGCCCATGGTGGGGACACGGGTTGCCAGATTTCCTTCTGGGTATCTGACACGGGGGCAAATTGGCTTTTTATGATTATGTGGCAGGCCTATATTAATAGCACCCACGGCCCATCCTCTCAAACCCTGGTTTCCCTGCACCCAAAACCCTCGGAACTCTCCTGATCATTGCACTCAGCCTCCAGCCGCAGTTCCCCTTACCACCCCCCCCAACACCTCCCCCTCTGCCCATACTTCCACATCGCAGCCTGGCTCCCCAGACTCCTGGGTCTGCTCAGCTGCAGAGGATATGTCTCATTTCTGTCTCATCTGTGGAATTGCGTGAATCTCCTCTTTTCTCTGGGACAGCCAGAGGCGGGCAGAGGGGGCTGGCGCAACTATTGGGGGTGAGGGGGAAAAGGGGTGGAGTTGCATAGGCCAAGTGCTAAAGCGGAGCTTCTGGAGGGCTGTCAAATGAAAGGCGGCCAGAGGCAAATGTCAGAGCCTATATAGAGGCAGGAATCTGGGACCAGAGAGACGGAGCAAGCACTAGCAAGTCAGGAGCAGTGGGGCGGGTGGGCGGGCAGGCTGGCTGGCTGGCTGGCGGGCAGGAGGGGGGCGTGGCAGGGGATAGCTAAGGGAGATTACAGAGAACAGCTGCTGGTACTGGGTCTTACTTTAATGAACTGGCTGGGCATGGGGCATAAGTGAATTGGCCAGACCCAAAGAGCCAGGGGCGCAGAGGACATACTCTCTTCTCCCTAACTGGCAAGGTAAGATCTTTCTGGGTTTTGCCTGGTGGGGAACTGTAGCATGTTCAGGGATTTTTCTGAAGATGGGAAGTGGACATCTATGAATGCTCTTTTGACTCATCTTTCCCATTGTGCTAATTATTAGGGCAACCAAGGTGCCAGTAGGAGGCTAATATTTTTCTTCCTATGCCCCTTTCTGGGGCTGTCCAGGCTGGAGATTGGTGGTGGGGGTGGTGGGTGGTGGGGGTTGTGTTGGTGATGTGACTAAGAGGGAGAAAAGGCAGACAAGGTGGCTCATTCTAGCACAGTGAGATAGCACATTATGCCATAGTAGGGGGCTCTGGCATTGAACGTACCCGGCAATCTGTGTGACAGGAGGCAAGTTATTAAGCTTCTCTGGGCCTTAGTTACCTCGCTGATGAAGATGGAGTGCTGAAATCTCTTAGCGATGTTGTGGGGACCAAATGAGATGATGCGTGTAAAGTGCCTAGCAGGGTGCTTGCCAGTCAGCGCATGCTTAGGAAATGTTCACTGTTAGTATTTCCTTTGCTAGTATTCTTGTTATCATTATGGAGGCACAATGCCACGAGATTGATGACTTTTGTGACATTGTCCCAAATAAGCAAGTGTTCCGTTTGTGGCATGGGCAGGCTGCAGGGGTGCGTCAACATTGTGTAATGTGCGTGTTGCTTTCCGAGCTATGTGCCAAGAAGCCCCTCCTGGGGCTGCTTATGGGGGCGGACTGGAGGAGGGGTGAAACTCTGGGATTGCCCACCTGTGTGTCATCGGAGAAAGTGCTATAGCCTATTCAAGTGATGTCAGAACGGCAACTTAATGCAGCGTTAGGGATGCCAAAGTCTAGACAACACCGAGGAAGGGGTGATCATAAGGACCATACAGTTTTTACTGTCACCGTGACCCTATTTAGCCCCAAACCCTGGCTAATCTGAGAAAGCTGGAAAATGGGAGTAATCATACTATCACACAGGGTGAAAAATTCGAACGGGGTAACACTTGCAAATCCCTGTACCTTCTAGACAGTTTGGAGTTTGTGTGCAGTTGCCTAAGTGTAGTGCCTGGAACACACTAAGTGAGCAACCCATGGTAGTCGTAGTGGTTGCTGCGTTTGTCAGTAATAAAAATGATAATAGACAGGATTTTTGGTTCACAAAATGCTGTGATATTAAAGAGGATTTTCAGCCCATGGATCAGATAAATGCCTTGCTTTTTCCTGAGAGGGACCTTCAGGACCATCACAGTAGCAAAATGGGGATTAAACCCCTGGGCAGGACTCAGTGATCCCTAAGAACTAATGATCAGCCCCGGGGCAAAAAGCTTTCTCCTGCAGGTCCCCCAGTGCCTTGGCTGTGAGTGCTCTGGTGGGAGAGGGAGACTGCACTTCTCAGAGTTTCCCACAAGGTGGCGCTGCCGCTTCATTTGTTCTGGGACGCCGAGGCTCCTTGCTCCGGAGCTAGCTGGGATTTGTAGCGTTTAGAAATGGAGAGGCTGTGCTGTGCTGGGCTCTGGGACTGAGTGATTTGGTTTGAAAAGAATAGGGCTGGAAGAGATCTTTGCTCCAGCTTTAAGTCCGTTCGCGGTCGCACAGCGCCTTTAACTTGATAGGCCCATCTCTGGTGCCACGTATCTGGCAACGCGCCGAAAAGGTCCCCGTCGCGAGTCATTGGTCTATCTCCCAATCTTTTTGATACTGGCTTTTGACTACCAAACTTGTTTCCTGTTTACAGATTTTCTTGCCATTTGGGCTTCAGCACGACTCCTTGATCTCATCACTTTAGGGACTCTTTCTAGACGATCTTGATCTTGTGGCCATGGCCGACATGTCGATACCTTTAAGCTCACTCCGATTCAACAGTATGCTGAGGGAGGAAAATGTCGAGCCCCAGAACAGGGGGACGACCTTCTCTGGACCAATAATAGAGACCAGAGCAGAGGTCCAGATCTTACAGTCTCAAGTACAGCCTACAGTCTCCGCATCAGCGTCAGACCCCGGAGGGATGTCTGCACAGTTGATGACATCCCCAGCCTTTGACACCATGTCTGCACCTCTGATGGGAGCATCAAATGCTGGAGCACTGTCCCCACCACTGATGCCAGCCTCGGACTCCGGGGCACTGTCCCCATTGCTCATGCCAGCTTCTGATGCGGAAGTGCTGTCCCCCTTGCTCATGCCAGCCTCAGATTCTGGAACACTCTCCCCATTGCTGTCCACTTCAGACTATGGATTAATGTCCCCGGGGCTGATGACAATTCCCGACTTTGGAACAATGTCCACAGCATTAATGACCACACCGCATTCTGCAGAGATATCACCATTGGCGATGCCAGCTTCATCCTCTGGAGCGATGTCCGCACCGATAATGAACACTCCAGTCTCTGAAGCGATGTCCACACCCTTGATGCTGGCCCCAGATTCTGGAGAGATATCTCCACTCCTAATGCCAGATATAAATCCTGGAGTGATGTCCACACAGCAGCCAATGCCAGCTCCAAGCTCTGAAGTAATGTCACCATTGCAAATTACTGACGAAGACACTGAAGCAATGTCTAAAGTCCTAATGACTGCTCTGGCCTCTGGAGAGATATCTTCGCTGCTAATGTCAGGCACAGACTCTGAAGCCTTATCCTCGCTGATAATGTCAGCCCTCGCTTCGGAAACAACGTCAACCCAGCCAATGAGCACCCAAGACTCTGGGGAAATCTCCACCCAGCTAATGTCTAGCACCGATCCCGGAGTAGGGTCTTCACCGATAATGTCAGCGCCAGGTTCTGGAGCAATGTCTGCACCAGTCCTGGCGGTCCCAGATGCCGGAGAGGTGTCCACATTGCCTAAGGTAGCTCCAGACCCTGAAGCCATGTCCCCGCTGATCATGACAGCCTTAACTTCAGGAGCGATGCCCAGCCAGCTGATGTCAGCCCAAGACTCTGGAGTGATGCCCCCACCATTAACACAAAATCTAGACCCTCAAATCCTGTCTACTCCAGCAATGAGAGCAGCAGCCCCTGGAGGGATGTCTGCAGGACCGACAAGAGCCCCAGACCCGAGAGCGAGGTCCATACCACGAATGAAAGCTCTAGCCTCTGGCAATATGCCAACACTGCTAAAGCCAGTCCCAGACTCTCCAGCCATGTCTGCTCCACTGATGCCAGCCACAACCTCTGGAGCCATGTCCACGGAGCAAATGTCAACCGCGGCCTCTAGAGTGACGTCCACACAGTTAACCATGGGCAGAACTTCTGGAGCGGTGTCTACAGGCTTAACGAAAGCCACAGCTGGTGGGGCAATGTCCACGTCGCGAATGAGACCCCCAGCCTCTGCCATGATGTCCATGCCACTAAGGAGAGCCCCAGCCTCTATGGCTATGTCCACACAGCCAATGGCAGTCCAAGCCTCTGAAACAATGTCCGTGCTACAACTGTCTGCCCCAGCCTCTGGACCGATGTCCGCTCTGCCAATGAAAGCCCCTGTCTCTGGAGCGATGTCTATGCCACAGAGAAGAGCCGCAGCCTCGGGAGTGACAGCTGTGCCGCAAATGAGAGCCTCAGCCTCTGGAGCAATGTCCACCACACTGATGACGGCCAAAGCCTCTGGAGCCATGTCTCCACTGCTAATGAGAGACACAGCCTCAGGAGTGATGTCCTTGCCACAAATGAGAGCTACAGCCTCGGGAACAGTGTCCAAGCCACTAACGACATCCAAAGCCTCAGAAGCCATGTACATGCAGCAAATGACAACCACAGCTTCTGGAGACATCTCCACGGTGCTAATGAGAGACACCGCTTCTGGAGTTAGGTCCATGCGGCAGATGACAGACACGGCCTCTGCGGGGATGTCCACACCACTAATGAGAGCCCCGGCCTCTGGAGACATGTCCACACCACAAATGACAGCTGCAGCTTCTGGAACTATGGCCATGCCTCTAATGGGAGCCCCAGGCCCTGGAGCGATGCCCACAGCATTAATGAGAGCCACAGCCTCTGGAAAGATGCCCGGTCAGCCAATGAGCACCCACGACTCCGGAGGGATGTCCATGTCCTTCATGAGATCCATGACCTCTGGAGGGGTCTCCCCGCTGCAGATGCAAACCCGAGCCTCAGAAATGATGTCCACACCCAAAATGAGAGCCCCAGCCACTGGGGTGCTGCCCACACCACTAATTAGAGCCCCAGACCCTGGAGAGATGTCTGCACTGCTCACCCGAGCTTCATCCTCTGGAGAGATGTCCCCACCACTTATGAGACCCCCAGTTTCTGGAGAGATGGCCACATCTCTGAGAGTCCCAGCGTATGGGGCAATGTCTACTCCACAAATAACAGCTTCAGCCCCTGGAATGATGCCCATGCCACAAATGATGGCTCCAGTCCCTGGAGCCATGTCCACACCCCTGATGAGATCCACAGCCTGTGAAGCGATGTCCATGACTCAAATGATAGCCACGGCCTCTGGAGGGGTGTCCCTGCCACTGATGAGAAGCCCAGCCTCTGGAGCAATGTCTGCACCGCAAATAATGCCCTCAGCTTCTGGAGAGATGTGCACACTATCGATGAGAGCTCCAGCCTCTGGGATAATGTCCCCGCCACTGGTAAGAGCCCCAGTCTCTGGAATTGTGTCCGTACCACTAAGGAGACCTTCAGCCTCCGAAGCTGTATCTGCAGAGATATTGAGAGGTCCAGCCTCTGGAAAGATGGCCCCTGCACAAATGACAGCCATGGCCTCTGGAGGGATGTCCAAGCCATTAACGAGAGCCACAGCCCCTGGAACCATGCCCATGCCATTGATGTCAGCCATGGCTTCTGGAGACATGTCTGTGCCGCTAATGAAAAGCATGGCCTCTGGGACAGTGTTCACACTCCAAACAAGAGTCACGAGTTCTGGATCTACGTCCTTGCCACAAACCACATACGCAACTTCTGGAGGGATGCCTGTGCCGCCAATGAGAGCCTCAGGTTCTGGAATGATGTCCACGCCAATTCTGAGAGCCACAGCGCCTGGAGGGATGTCCGTGCCACCAGTGAGGGGCCTAGTCCCGGGAGCCCTGTCCATGCCCCAGATGGCAGCCACAGCCTCCGGAGTGATGTCCACTCTGGAAATCAAAGCCATGGATTCTGGAGAAACCTCTGCCTCTCACATCAATGTCACAGCATCTGGATCAAAGTCCATACCCCACACAACTGCCACAACAGCCGAAACAAGGAAGCCAACACCACAGGAAGTCCCATCCTTTGGCATGTTGACCCCAGCACTCTGTTACCTCTTAGAAGAGCAGGAGGCAGCCCGGGGCTCATGCTCTGTGGAGGAGGAGATGGAGGTCGATGAGGAGAAGCAAATGAAGGGCTTTTTGAATGACTCTGAGAAAATGGCGTTTCTGGTATCCCTTCATCTGGGGGCAGCAGAGAGGTGGTCCATCTTGCAGATGGAGGTAGGCAACCCCCTCTCCGATGAAAACAGATCTTTCCTGAGCAGATCACAGGGCTTATATGACTCCCTGTCCGAGATAGACATCCTCAGTGCCGTTCTTTGCCATCCCAAGCAGGGCCAGAAGTCAGTCAGGCAGTACGCCACTGACTTCCTGCTGCTGGCCCGACATTTGTCTTGGTCTGATGCCATTCTACGGACCAGGTTTCTGGAAGGACTCTCAGAAGCTGTTACCACCAAAATGGGCCGGATCTTCCTGAAGGTGGCTGGCAGCCTAAAGGAGCTGATAGACAGGTCCCTGTACACCGAGTGCCAGCTGGCTGAAGAGAAGGATTCCCCGGGCAGCTCCGGCCAGGTTCTGCTGTCAGCCTGTAAGCGGAATAATGAGGAGGCAATGGAGAATGAACTGAACTCCTATCAGCAGACTGAAGAGGTAATGATGGGGGAAACACACTCAAGGGCAGTGGTGGGGGGTGATGGGGAATGCACCCTGCTCCTTTGGGTAGAATAAGGAAGAGGTGAGTGGGAGGCATTGAACTTCTCGCCCACAACCCCCAACCTGGAGTTTCATCGGTGGCCTGGCTATGCAGTGATTGGGGGCATATTAACCACTTTGAAGCAGCGCCCCTGCCCAAGTTCCTGGGGGCCGGGAAGGGCTGGGATGGCTAAAGGTCTAAGTCTTCTGATTATGAGGGAACCACCTGGGGCCCAACTCTTCAATTATCCCAAGGGAGGCATCATCTTTGGGGGGAGCTGAGTCCTACCTACAGGCACATGTGTTGTGGACCCAGGTCACTAGGGAATCTGGCCAGCCTAGTCCTCAGTCACACGTTATGTGCATGTGGTATGTTAGCCAAGTTTCTTGAACTGCTTAGTTACTGACGTTATCCAGGCAGAACCCCCTTAGCATCATAGTAAGTGTGGCTCTTACCTCTGCTGGTTTTTGTCTGTCTGTTTTTCTCACTCCCAGCACCAGCATGTTCCCAAACGCTGTTACTACCTGAAAGAGCATGGAGACCCTCAAGAGGGTCTGCATGACCACCTTCGACAGAGCACAGGCCATCACAAGGCCCCCACCAACAAGTAATGCTTTCTGGAATCTTCTCCTGTGATGTCTGACTCCGCTGCTAACTTGAGGACTGGTTCCTGGACCCATTCCATTCAGTTACATCATAAACCTTGTGGCCTTCCTCCTTCAGCCTCCCCGCTCCAAGCACAATCCCCCACCCCTTCGTAACTTCCTGATGTCTGACTTGACCTTCTCTTTTACCCCACATGCCTATGACCTATCCTGACAATCAGAAGTGTGGACTTCGAGAGTGTTTGGTGTATGAGGTTCTGAACTCCTATTGCTGTCAAGACCAGTCCTAGTTCCTGGTCGAGAGAAAAGTCTAGGCAGGATAAACCATGTCCTACCTCCAAAACACCTTAGAGTGTCTTGCCATGTGTCATCAGGCAAACGTGAGGAAGACCTGGTCCTATTTCATTGGGCAGGGGAGCCTGTAAAGAGAGTGGTGCCCACTCCTAAACCACTCTTTTCATATGCCTCAACTCATGCACCTAAGATGGGTCTCCAGGGCCCTTGCCCTGTTTATAGTCTCCATCTTAAACCATTCGTTTTGATCCACAATAGTAATCACAGTAGTGGCTAACATGTATTGATTATGTATTACGTGACTGGTACTGGGCTAATTGACAAGCAGCATCTCACTACACTCTTATCATAACCCAACTTGTTCTTGTGTTGTCAACTTCTGACTTCTTGATCTTTCGTCTATGGCCCCTGTTTTGTTCCTTGGTGTCAAATTGTTATCTCTGATCTTGGTGGCTCCCTCAGTAATTAAGTGCCCCCCGATCCCCTTGGCTATTGTGCTTTGTGACCAGCACTCTTGATAAAGTTCTTGGTCTTTAAACAGGCATAGATAGTTAGAACATTCTATGAGCAGTGTTTGCCTTCAGGTGGTGGGATTGTGGGTGTTCTTATTTTCCTCTTTCTACTTCTCTGTACTTTCCAGATTCTCACAGTAAGCATGTATTACATTTGTAATCATAAAAGTCAATAAAGTTCATTTATTGGAAAAAAAAAAGAAAAGACCATGGGTGACAGAATTTGATTCACAGAGTCCTTCATTCAATTGATATTGGTTATCTAACATGTGTCAGCCATTGTTTTAAGGACAGGCAGATAAAAACCCTGACAGAATGAAAGCTCTGTTCCAGTGGAAGGAGTGATAAGCAAGAAAAGCCATAAGTAAGATAGACTGAAATCATGGTAAAGACCATGAAGACAAGAAATTGGGATAATGGGGACTCTGATACTAGCAGATACTAATTTATTTATTTAATAATAGCCCACGTAACTGGGTTACTCAAAGATCTTTAAAAAAACAGTAGGAGTGGCATGATGAGAAACACATTTTAGAAAGTTACTTTGGCGACAGTTTGGAGGCAGAATAGGGGAAGTGGTTGAGAGCAGTTCTGAGTCCCCTGTCATAATAGTACAGGTGACCGACTTGCTGGCTGACTCGGGCAAGGGCTGGGGCAGCAGGGATGGAAAGAGAGGACAGGCACCAAATACTCTCTGAGGACTCTAGTTGGCTGCTCCATTACCCTAAATATTGGGTCTGATTCCAGGAAGAGGAAAATGATTCTCAGAAAAAACAAAGATTGGCAGACAAATTAGTGGCCCCATGGTCATATAGATAAGAACCTGGCTCTCAGGGCTGCCTGTGGATGTGTCAATCACCAGTGCTGTTGTCCCTGGAGAAAAGAGGGGACAATGAGTTGGGAAACCCAAATTCGAGGGTGGGGAGGCAGCAGGCCTCAGGAGAACCAGCTTTCCCCTCTTCTCTGGTCCCGTTGGCTCACAGCTCTTAGCTCAGCAAAGCACAGTCAAGCTTACTCTCTACTGAAATAGAAATGAATGTACCGAATCACAGTTGGTGTCTGGAAAATGTATGTGGGAAAGAAAATGTCTTAAAATTGAAACTTTTTTTTTAAGAGAGGGAGAGAGAAGGAGGGGAGGGGCAGAGGGAGAGGGAGAGAGAGAATCTTAAGCAGGCTCCCTGCCCAGAGTAGACCCTGACGTGGGGCTCGACCTCATGACCCTGAGATCGTGACCTGAGCCGAAATTAAGAGCGGTCCACTGAACCGAATGAGCTGCCCAGGCATCCCCAAACTGATTTTCTTATAGCCATGAACACGGAGAACAATAACAATTCTTTTTAAAGAACATTTTGTCATTGAAGTATAGTTGATGTACAGTGTTATATTACTTTTGGGTGTATGACATAACGATTCAGTGATTCTGTACATTACTCAGGGCTCATCACAGTGAGTGGACTCACCATACAACATCATTATGATATTATTGACTACAGTCCCTAGGCCATACTTTTCATCCCTGAGACTAGTTATTTTCTAACTGGAAATCCCCTGATTCTTTTCTTTATTTTCCTCCCTGTGTTTCTCCCCTTCCCTTTTTCCTCCCCTCTTCTTTAAGTGAATGTCACTAGAGATAAATGGAACAAAAGAAGCCCAATCAGACACTGCCACAGCCCAATGCCTGCTCCTCTACCCACCCCAAAGCTTATATTTAGAAATGTTTCAAGAGCCACTCAGCCTCTACATAGAGCTGGGCTATCATATGCCCAAGTACTTGAGACAGTTTTGTCTGCTGTAAACTGGTGTTTTAAGTTTCTCCAGGCCTCGCTGGCCCGTGGGTAAAAATAAAGTCACATGAGCAGTAAAAACTCATATGGCACCGGCCCCTGTCCCCACCTGTGTGCTACACGACTTCAAGCTCTTGAATGTTTCCTCCAGGGATCTGTGGAAGACCCTGGCAGCTTCCTGTGTTCCGAGGTAGTCCTCTGCTCCTGTTCTCCAGTTCCCACCCTGCCTCATGGCTCTCAGCTGTCCATTTTGCCACATGAGGATGGCTCCTCTGCCCCAGCTGCTGGTGGGTGCCTCTGGCTGTGGTAATATAGAAGCCCCTGCTGGGGTGGGGCAGGAAATGGGGCTGCCATCCCTACCGGCAGCTTCGGCCAAAGTCACTGATGGTTCACAGGGGTGGGGATTGGGCTGTGGGTGGTGGTGGTAGTAATTCCCCTCTCCCGTCTGTGTCACACGCTGCCCCTTTGTCACCTGGACACCGAAGCATTGCTTTTAACCCTGTATCTCAGTGAGGCCCATGGGAGAAGAGTGGCTTCAGCTGCTTCCTATGCCAATATCTCTGAGGCTACACACCACTCCCCCTTGTTCCAGCTCAGTGCTGGCATACTAAAGCCATCCAGTCTTCTAATCAGACCCAACCTCCAGCTCCCATCCCCACGTCTCTATCCCTGCCCTGTGAGGCACCGTTAAGGCCACAGATCTCTTCGAAGCCACTACCTAGTCCTAGGTGGCCGCGTAGGTGGTGGGGAGAGCAAGTGTCACCCTGTCCTGTTCCTCTACCTTCTTGCCATTCTCCCATCCACCAGCTGGTCTCTGTTTCTGCTCCTCAGGGACCAAGAGTATATAAAGTCTTCTCCTAAAGACCACTTTCTCCAGGCAAATATAGACTTGGACTGTCACTTAGTGATGGATGCTTCCGTTTCTGGAACTTCAAGTCTCACTTTGGGCCCAGACAAGATCCTGTGGCACTGGACTAATTTGATCAGATCAGCCCAAATACAGGATCTTTTCCTCTCAACCTCATGCTCCAACCAGAATAATTACAACGTCCTCAGGGCCAAGTGGAGGGTAGGGTTGGTTGGGACCTCTTCAGCATCTGGTCTCTTCAGGGGTTCTATTTAAACTGTGGAGGAAGATCTAAAAGAAAATTCTTGACTGAAGACTGGCAAAAGCCACATTTAATACGAGTATCTATTGAGCATTGATCACGGTCCCAAGATCTGGACTAATTTCTTTACCTGCATTGTCCCATGTCCTCTTCAAAACAACTGTGAGAGGAAGGGTGCTCTCATTAACCTTATTTTCCAGACTGAGAATCTCTGGTACAGAGAGGTTAAGTAACTGGCTCAAGGCTCTAGAGCTAAAAAGAAGCAGAGTAGGGATTTGAACACGAGCCACTAGGCTCCAGAGACACACTCCACTATGTATACATGGCTTTGTTATTCTGAGCCAGATGGCCGCTGGGAAGCTTTACCCTGTGCCCCTGAACAAATTTGCCACCCAACAGCAGCCAATATTTGAAGCTCGTAAAGTCTGAGGGCCTGAAAAAAGTGGCCCTGATTTCCCCTTTAAACCAATAAACTCTTGAGCCCTCTAGGGCAGAAGTGATAGAGTCAGAAGAGATACAGCCTAGCTGACAATGGAATGTTCACACAGTCCTTCAGGAGCAAAACCTCTGATCCTACACACTGCTCACCTATCACTCAAGAGTCAGTGTGAAATATAGACATATCCAACAAAGACTGAGTCAATTCACCATTCCTACAAAAGAGGCTGCTCTTAGGGCTGGGTGAAGCTTGGGAAAGCTGGCAAGATTTAGAAAAGAAGAAAGCTCCCATCCCTTGACAACCTTTGCTGAAAATTTCACTGGTCTAAGCACTAGTGTATAAATGGGTATGAGACAAACTGACTGTGGCTTTCCCATGATACCCTCTAATATCTTTAAAATTTGACTCTTTTTTGGGTCAGACTTTTACTGAGATATAATTCATATACCATATATTTCACCATTTATTTTTTATTTTTATTTTTGAGAGAGATAGAAAGAGAGTGCGAGTGGGTGGTGGGGTGGAGAGGGGCAGAGGAAGAGGGAGAGAAAGAATATTAAGCAGTCTCCATGCCCAGCATGGAGCCTGACATAGGGCTCAATCTCACGACCCTGAGATCATGACCTGAGCCGAAATCAAGAGTTAGATGCCCAACTGAGTCACTCACACACTCTTATTTCAGCCATTTAAAGTGTATAATGCAAGGTTTTGTTGTTTTCTTTCTTTTAGTATATTCACATAGTTGTGTAACCATCACTGTAATCTAATTTTAGAACATTCCCATAAACCTAAAAAAAATATTTGGTACCCATTACTCAATCACTCCCCAGGCCCTCTTCCCCTAGCACCTGGAAACCACTAACCTACTTTCTGTATCTGTAGATTTACCCCTTCTGGACATCTTAGATAAATGGAATCATATTACATGTGGCCTCTTAGGGCTGGCTTCTTTTGCTTAACATAATGTTTTCAAGGTTCAATCATGTTGTAGCACATATCAGTAGTTCCTTTTTCCAGCTGAATAATATTCCATTGTGCATATATACTGTGCTTTATTTATCCATTCATCATTTGATAGAGATTTTGGTTGTTTTCACCTTTTGATTATGGATACTGTTGCTATGAACTTTCTTCTACAAGTTTTTGTGTAAACACTGCTGGTGCAAACATAACTGGGAGTGAAATTGCTGGAGCATATAATAATTCTATGTTTAACCATTTGAGAGACTGCCAGACTCTTTTCTGAAGTGGTGGCATCATTTTGTATCCCCTTCAGCAGTACATGAAGCATGCAAGTTTTCCACATCCTTGCCAACACTTGTTACTATCTCTTTTGGATTATAGCCATCCTAGTAAGTATCCCATTGTGGTTTTGAATTGCGTTTCCCTGATGGCTAATGATGCTGAGTGTCCCTCTAGGATCTTTTTGATACAAACTCAACAATCTTGCAATGTATTACCATACATATGGTTGAAAGCTTCACCTTTCGAGAGTATTCTGAAAGATGCTACCGCTCCCTGGCTGTCCAGCCCACCTCCAACTATGCCTTTGCCCTAAACCTTCTCAGAATTGGGGGGAGGGCTTAGAAGGGCAAAGTCTAATGGCACCAACCAGACCCATAACAGCTTTCTTTCTCTTGCTACTTTCTGCAACAGAGACTGCCTCAGAAGAAAGGTGAGTGTTGGCTTATATTTTGGTGTTTGCTCGAGGTCCAGAAGCTCTAGCTCAAAAGAAAATTTTCAGGGGCATTGGCCTCGTTCTTGTGGAGTCATTCTCCATTGACCAAAACAAAAAATAGCCCAAACAAATCATTTATTGCTATGATCTTCTACTGGGCTAAGGCACCACTCAGAGCTTCTCCATAACCCAATCACTGAGAGAGAGATAGAGATAGAGATAGATAGAGAGAGAGAGAGAGAGAGAGAGAGGATGAAACAAGATGAAAAACTCCCTTCCAATTCCAGCTGTGCCAGTGACAACCTCTGT
This sequence comes from Enhydra lutris kenyoni, assembly GCF_002288905.1. Lineage (NCBI taxonomy): Eukaryota > Metazoa > Chordata > Mammalia > Carnivora > Mustelidae > Enhydra > Enhydra lutris. Next base: position 4,638,799 of record NW_019154164.1, on the reverse strand, counting down.
GACCTTGGTCAAGTCATTTGACCATTCTGGGCCTCACTATCCTCATCTTTATCATTGTTCGATTCTTTTAGAGGTGATAATTCCTTTTCTGTTTGGACAGGCTCTGGGTGTAGGAAGATGTCTAAGCAGCCTTGGGAGAGGATTGCTCGATGGGAAGCCCAGTGTGAGCCATTGCTAGAGGGCAGCATTGTATCAATAATTATTCTAATGACACTGGCTGAGGTGTGGTCGCCTCAGAATTCTTTAATTCAAAAATGTAGTCTTTTCCTTACCCATAAATGGTGTTTTCACAAAAGGAAGATAATTTCTGGAAATTCAGAGAGAAACCAGAGAGGAGTGCACCTGGCCCCCTTCACGTTTCATTGTCCATGAACAAATTTAGATTACAAAAGAGAGATAGTGTATTATAATTTCTAATTAAGCCTGTTTGCTTTTGGTTCCAGTTGGATACAGTTGCACAAATACCTTTTCCTCCTTGGAGATCCCACCAGCACCATGATGGAAATGTTTAAATTCATTTGCAGGGGCGCCTGAGTGGCTCAGTGGTTTAAGCCTCTGCCTTCGGCTCAGGTCATGATCTCGGGGTCCTGGGATTGAGCCCCGCATTGGGATCTCTGCTCAGCAGGAAGCCTGCTTCGCCCTCTCTCTCTGCCTCCCTCTCTGCCTACTTGTGATCTCTCTCTCTCTCTCTGTCAAATAAATAAATAAAAAATCTTTAAAAAAATTCATTTGCAACCTCTCCTAGAGATTTGACTCACAGATTCAGTGACAGAATGTCTCATTAGAACGCTTACGATATTCAGTTTCCTCCTTCCTTGGCTTATATTTATTACAAACAAAAAAAAAAATAGAATGCTTAAGAATCATCCAGAGGCGCCCGGGTGGCTCAGTCAGTTGAGCATCTGCTTCTTGATTTCAGCTTTGTTCATGATCTCAGGGTCGTGAGATGGAGCCCTGCATCAGGCTCTGTGCTCAGCGGAGTCTGCTTTAGAGTCTCTTTCTCCCTCTCCTTCTGCCTCTCTGCTGCCACCTTTAAAATAAATAAATAAGCCTTTAAAAAAATGATCATCCAGAAATTCCCCATTAAATCTTTTGAGTACTTGCCACATTTCACAATGGCTAAGTTTCTCCATGTCAAGGTGGCAGCCCAAGTCACTCATCTAGGTAAAAAATATATGTGGCTGCAACAACTGTTCAAACCATGTACTTCTGGCTGTGTCCCCTTCAGCTGATGCAAGGAAAATGAGCAATTAATTTGTAATGTCTGCTAAGAACAGGGATCTGGGTATACAAATTAAGAAAATTGCCATCCTTAAGGTAAAGTTATGCAAATGGATTTGATTTATTATTAATAATGATAATAATAAACAAAATAGTATTTTTAGTAGCAAAGTAGGATATTAGTGAAAGGGAACTGGGGTATCTCAAAAAACTTCCAAACTATGACCGGTCCTGGGTGAGAAGGTGCAGCTAATCTTCAAGAACTAGAATCAGGGACTTGAATGCCACCAGTATTCTTGGTTTTTCTCTCAGCTTCTCAGCTCTGCATCTCTCTACACATTGACTTGCTTCTTTTCTCTCTATAGGCTGGCTTTCTCCACATGGTAGGTGACTGGAACCTCTAGCACAGCTCTGTCCAATATGGCAGCCATGCATCCCATGTGGCTACTGAGCATTTGAAAGATGGCTAGTCCGAATTGAGATGTGATGGCTGTTAAGTATAAACTGTTAAGGACACAGTTAGTGCTTAGATTTTGAAGACTGAGTATGAGAAAAAAAGAAGAATTGAAGTATCTTATTAACTAAAAGAAGTTGCATGTGGAAATGATAACGTAGTACATGTATTACGTGAAATAAAACACATTAAAATGAATTCCACCCATTTCCTTTCTTAATGTGGTAATTAGAACACTTGAAATTACATACTTGGCTCACATTATATTTCTATTGGACAGCACTGCTCTACAGCACTGCAACTTGCAGCTACTTGGGAAGTGATTGGTTGAGTTCTGGAACAAAGCACAAAAAATGAGAGAAAGAGGCCTTATCGATGAAGCTGGGCCAAATATCCACTAGAGGCATTCTTAGGTGGCCCAAGGGGGAGGATCACGTAGAGGCACGGCAGCTCCAGCTGGGACATAAAGTTGGTTTAGCCAGATAGACAATTCCCAGAAGCATGGAGGGGGCTACTAGATCGATAATGTGGAAGATATTCTCTAATCTGGGATCATCCTAAATGCTTTCTCTCTCTCTCTTTTTTTACCCTCAAGCTCCAATAACCAATTATGTAGCAAGTTCTATTGATTCTACCTCCACCCACTTTTCACCATTCTCAATGTATCATTCTTTTAGTTCACTCACTGTCCTCTCAGCTAGGGCTATGCTGTCACAGGCAGATGACTTTTTACGTCCAGGTTCTGCCACTTATCATCCATGGGAACAGGCCTTGTCACTCAGCTTTTCTGGGTCTCAGTGTGCACATCTCTAAATTGGGACTCCTATGAACACTTTCACATAGAAAGTGTCATTTTAGAGACTGGACCACACTGCAAAGGCAGTCATCGACACTTCCTATAGTACTGCCTTAATTGCAGGGACACAAATATTTTCGGCAGCAGTAATTTTTCTTTCTTTGAAAGTAGATTTGATTTTTCAATGGTCAGAAATCATTGAAAGTCAAGTCTAATGAGATGTGAGCTCAAGCCGGGTAATACCAAGTCTGGCAAAAGAGAAAGACAGAGAGAGAGAGACAAACAGAAAGCAATGATACTAGCTTTATTATCCCTCCAGGAGAGGTTCTGAAAGTGTGTATTGCAGTAGCAAACATTGCTGGACTAAGCAGGTGGTCTTCAGCCCTGATGGTTCTGATGTACCATGCTCATTTGCATGTGGAGGAACTCAAGTGTTGTTTTTATATGTACATTAAAAACTGACTACTGGCTGGCTTAACCTTGAAAATAACTCTTTATGCTTTTAAAAACTTTTTCTTACAAAGTTGTTTCTCTCAAATATTGCTAACAACCCTGTAGCAATGGGATATGTACTATTTCCAATTTAGAGACATGGAAACTGAGACCCAGAGATGCTAAGTGGCCTACTTTTGAGGACTCTGTCCAGGGACAGAGTCTGGATGTGATTGGACCATTTGGTTCTGAACCTTGTCTCCTTTCTGTTGAGCATGCTGTCTGCTTGGCATCTCCATTTTTTTCCATATAAATCATAACAATGATAATAATTACAATGATAAAATGGAGGTGCAGAGAAGTGAAAGGATTTGTCCAAGGACATAGTTAGAGCTTAGGTTTGGATGCAGAAATGACTCTGTTAGTCTGCTTGCTGATCTGGTCTTTCCCCTAAGTAGCTCACCCCCCCCACTTTTTTTTTTTTTATCATCAACACCCGCCTGTCTACTTGCCTTCAACATCATACCAAAGTCCTCTATATCCTCCTCCTGCTGCCACCATTACACTGGCATAGCTTTCTCTGATGACCTCTTAGATACTAAATCCAGCAGCAGGCACACGCAGGTAGTCTCATTTTAGAAGAAGGGGATCTGAATCTGTATAGGGAGACTATAACCACAGCAACGAATGAACCAGAAAATGTCAGTGGCTTAACACCATAGAAGTTCATTTCTCACTCATGTAATAGACTGGTGTGGGTATTCTTGGTGGCTAGCTCTCAGCCACGGGGTGTTTCAGGAACCCTGAGTCCTTTCATATTTTGTCTTGGCTATACTCCATGACCTGAGGTTCCATTCCATTGGTGAACACTAGTCACATGGCCTCATCCAGATACAAGGGGAACAGGAAATCATAGTCCCTGACAGGGCAGCCACTTCCCTGTAACAATGGTACTCTCAGGAAGAGACAGTGCAAATATTAGTTGACTGCTATTCTTTTCTATCACACAAACTCAGAAATGTTGCAAGGTCACCCAGCTATTAAGTGGTAGAGAAGGGGATTTGAAGCCAAGTCTGTCTAAATCTACAATTTGTCCTTTAAATTATCTTGCCTTCTGCCTTTTTATAAGAAAATTATTTTCTTCTTTAAAAAAGAACTCAGCTGATCTATCTCATAACCTCTAATCACACACTGCAAGGTAGAAGTACCAGGAAAGAAAAGCTGTGTCCTGGAAATGCCCTTGTTTCAGACTGCACTTTTGGACATGTGGTTCATACTCAGAAATTCTGAAATGATGATAATGACGTGCACAGTTTACTTTTGCAGTTTTGATTCCCTCCTCTCCTTCCAACTGATCTTTTCCTGGTATTTCCATGTTATAGTCTACCACTCTGAATCCACTAATTTGTCCTACCTATAAGGAAACTAATTTGCCCTTCATTTTCACATATACTCCAACAAGTTGGGGGTGAGGAGGCACAAATGGTAGTAGAATGTCTTCAAGTATTTTAAAAACTAATAATGCAAATAACTGGTTAATTGAAAAATTACTAATTGACTGTTTTAAACTCTAGAACCAGTTCTTTGACTTGCCACCAATTTCTTCTCTCCTCAGAAGTGCTTTGAGATTCTGGATTCAACTGTGGATGGAGCCAAAAGAAATATTTACATTTCCATGTATCTGTGTTTTCTGATATACAGTTGACCTTTGAGCAACTGTCAAGTTGACCCCAGCAGTCAAAAATCTGTATATAACTTCTGACTCCTCAAAAACTTAACTACTAACAGCCTACTGTTGGTCAGAAGTCTTACCAGTAACATAAACAATTGATTAACATGTATTTTGTATGTTATATGATTTATACACCATATTCTTACAATAAAGAAAGCTACAGGAAAGAAAATGTTATTAAGAAAATCATAAGAAAGAGAAAACACATTTTCAGTACTGTATTATGGAAAAAATCAACACATAAGTGGACCTGCACAGTTCAAACTCTGTGTTGTTCAAGTGTCAACTGTAATTCTCCTTCCTTTATTTTACTCACCCCAATTCAAGTACTTCTTTCCAGAATCCCTGATTAGGAAATCCCCTGGCTGCCTTGAAATAATTGAGATATGTGATCTTTGCTAAGAATGCTTGAATCTGTGAGAAGCTCCTGGAGATGGCTGAAGACAAAGGTGTAAGCTTTACTAGGTGGGGACCCAAGTGTTACCAAGGCCAAGAACTCCCACTGTGGCCTTGATGCAAGCTCTCATTTTCCCTCTGGAAAGAAGACTGTTCATCTCTTAGCTAATATTTGGGAAGGGTCTAAAGACCAACCTTATGTAGCAAGAGGTCCTGCCCTGAGTTTAAACTATACCCATGAATAGTATTCAGATGTATCCCCGCAAGTAAGTCTACTTGCATGAAGGATTTTGGAATTTCCTAGGAAAGAATTCATCCCTACTGGAGAAGGAGTTAAGCCTATAGTCTTGGTCCAATTACAGATCCCTAGTATGGGAAAGGAGGACTGACTTGGGGGACCACTGTGTTATCTGTGATTTGGCTGTGTCACTAATTCAACATCCTTTTGTTAAGTATGAATAAAATGGAAGAATCATTTCTTCTACTTCGCCATAGAACTCCATGCAGCTTTGGTGCCTTGAGGACTCCAAATGTCAGTCCCAGTAGAAGGAGAAGCTCTGTCTGGAAGAAGTGACAGCAACCAGCAGATACCTTGGCCACTCAGCAAAAGCCTGTTATGGAGGCTGCAGGGTCGAATCTCAGAATGGCAAAGTGAGTCATCATTGTCACCAAAGAATGACCCATGTTTTTGCAGACTTTAGTGCCTAATCCCTGCAAAGTTTTCTCTGAGAGTTCTGGATGTTGTCTCTCAGGTAGGCACAAAGAAGTATAGTCAAAAAAGCATTTGGTTCCTGCCATTTTCCCCCTTAGCACTGTAGTAGGATTTTGAAGACATTACTTCAACCCCAACTCCTGAAACGGGTGCATAATTAGGAACCCTGACAGGGGCAAAGGTCATTTCTCAGCATTTGAATTGGTATCAGGGTTTCTAGACCCCAAATAAAATGGCCACATTCTCATGATCCAAAGAGCATGAGCATATGAACCATGTAGGGAAGTCCAAATCTCTGTGCTAGAAAGATCAATGTGAGATGAAAACTGACCCAAGTAGAAATGGAATTACAAGGTCTTAGATCTGTAGCTCTTGAGTAGAGCTAAATGGCTTAATCCACAGAAATGATTGCTTCATGTTACTGATTTTCAGAAATTTTGTTGTATAGCCTTTGGCTTATTGATCTACTACACTTTCAAGACAGCAGAGAACATTCAGTACTACCTTCACTTCTGACACCAGGAGAAGGAGATCTATTCCTTGAATGCAGTTTTCTCTGATGTGGCCTGAGAGACATGAGGCACTATTCTTGCTGTATCTGTTGCCTTTACTTGGCCTTGCTACTGAAGATTCTACCTCTAATCTGGACACTCTAGCCTCTAAATTTCTCTCTTCACTCAAACTGTGACACAGGTTAGATTTGAGCTTGATAGGGCAGTAATAATTTTTTTTTTTAAACTAGGGCACAGGTAATTCAGAACAGAGAAGTTTGAAAAACTTGAGGAGAATGTACACATGGAAGCATTATCTGCTCATTCATTTATTGAACATTTATGGAGAGTGACTAAGTTATATTAGACTCTGTCCAAAGTGTTTATTGACTACATATAGGTTGAAATGAACACCTATCCATGAATGTGTCACTATGACTCTCTTCAAATGCCCTAAAGATGAACAAAACTGATGTGGGCCTTTTCCTTTTGGCACATATTCCTCTTCCAACATCTAATACCTCCCCCTTCTATGTAGAATTATACATGATCCAGGAGAGACCCAATTTTGGTAGGCACATAAATGGCTCCCCAATGATGCCTGCATTCTACTCACTGGAAACTGTAAATAGGTTATATGGCAAAGGAAAATTAAATTTTGCAGATGGAATTAAGATTGCCAATTAGCCAACCCTGAGATGAGGAGATTATTATGGATTACCCAGGTGTGCCAATATATTTACAGGGGTATTTGAAAGAGGAGGAAGGAAGAAGAGAGAGAATCCGAGTAATGTAACATGAGAAGGACTTGGCCCTATGTTGCTGGCTTTGAAAGACGGAAGAGGGGAGTCAAAAACTAAGAAACAGAGGAAACTTCTAGAAGCTGGAAAAGGGAAGGAAGTAGATTACTTGTGGAGTTCCCAGAAAGAATGTAGTCCTGCCTATCCCTTCATTTTAGCCCAGTGAGACCAATTTTGGACTTCTGACTTCTGGGACTATAAGATAATAAATTTGTGTTATTTTAAAGACTAAGTTGGTGGTAATTTGTTACAACAGCAACAGGAAAACAAATACAGCAAGAAATTGTCTAAATCAGTAATTCTCAACCTTGATTGCATGATACAATCACTTGTAGATCTTTTAAGATCTTAATGTTCGGGTCACACTTCAGACCAACCAGAAACTCAGAAAGTGATATTTAGGGATCATTTTTTTAAAGCTTTCCAGGTAATTCCAATGCATAGTACAATTAAGAACCACTGGCTCGACTAAATAATTCTTGGTATCACTATATTTTAATAGTGAAAATCTTTCTTGGCTGAGCACAGTCTCTTCTTACCTCTTTCTATCAGTTTGTCTTTCAGCAGGACAAGAAAAAGTCAAAAGAAATTCAATGTCCAGAATCCCTGGAATATAAAGCGAGAAGAGAAGTGTTTAACACATCCTCTCAAGGAGCTGAAATAGAAGGTAAAGCAGGAGCAGAGGCTCTCACCAAGCCTCTGTTTTGGTAGATCTATTCTTTTTTGAATGCCTGGATGTGTATCTATTTGTAAAATGCCATTTGTTTTCTTCTCAGTAAGGCACATAGAAGTCATTGGAAGATGGACACAAGCTGCCAAGTGCATCTTCAAGGATGACCTCTCAAGACTTCCATGTAAGAAAGACAAGTCAATTGCATGGCTGACCAAATAGACCTGTCACTTACCAGAGACAAGTGTGACATACGTCTGTGTTACTGGCATCAGCAAGCAGGAGTTTGGAGTTCTTGGCCTTTGCAAAACTGAGAGTTGCTTTCAAAGAATGAGGACTAAGGAATTGAATGTATATGAAATTAACTGTGTCGTTAGCAAAAATGAATTAGATATATATAACTTATAATATATATTATATATATCATATATTATGATATATAATTTACAAATTATATATCATATAAATTATTAAATTATAATATATAATTGTATATTATATATTATAATATATATAATTTTTATATATCTAATTCATTTTCACTAACAACACAGTTAATTTCATATACATTCTATGTATATGTATATATAAATTATATATGTATATATTAATTACATATGTGTGTATATATATGTATGTGTGTGTGTGTGTATGTGTGTGAGAGTGTGTGTGTGTAAGTATGTATATATATCCTGAACCTGATTCCTCTTAGAGATTCAGGCAGAATTTATTGTGGCAATTTTATGAACCCAGACAGTACTATTAAATCTTTCTGGCTACAAAAGAATATGCCATTTCGTTGCCGGTCTAACAATGAAGCTTTCCAATGGACTATTTTCTGATCTGGCAAGGAGGCTGATAGATTTCTCTTTCTTCATGGAGAGCAAAGGATGGAGAATACAGAAAGCCTGCTTAAGCCCAGAAAAGTAGGATGTGTATATGAGGCTGCCATGAGCCAGTTTCCTGGGTTAGGGTTTGGTCCAAGACAGATCAAAGGCTTTCTGTAGAATCAACTTGAAAAGCCTGAGTAGGGGCAAAGTGGCAAGGTTAGGGGTACACAGGAGGTGACTTGCACCAGTTCATCATCAGTGATTATATGCATCTCTGCATTTAATACCAACATAGTGGTAGCTTAACATTGGCTACAATGGGAGTATTTATGCCACAGATCTTGGCAAATGTTACAATCCTCCTCCTCCAAAGACCTGGATGTTCAATATTTGCAATACAGTAAAACAGGCTGGGTCTGAGAGGTCTGGTGAGAGGACGAGGAATGTTTTGTTTGGAGAAGAAAAGACCTAAGTGAACCTAACTGCTGCTAAGGGAAGAGGGATAGGATACCTTCTTTATTTCTCTAAAGGATAAATCAGAACTACTGTGCATATGTGCACGTGTGTATGTGTATATGGGGGAGGATTCCATGGAAACTGGATTCAACTCGATATAAAAACCAAGAATTCATTAACATTCAGTACCATTCCAAAGGGGACAACTTCATCTTGGGAGATAGTGACATTCCACATCACTGGAAGTGAGCAAATAGAGGCTTAAAAACTTGATAAGAGTTCAAAACCAGTATAAGGGGAAATATTTCGTAAGAGCTCACAGAATGCTTCTAAACCCATTTATATCATTTCCCTCCTAACTGGCTGGCTTCTTTCTTCCTCAAGGCAGTACCTTATGGGAACACAAGCAGAGTGGGAGAGTCTTCACCTCCTAATCTTCTTTTCTCTAGATTAATATTGGTAAAGGTTTTTCCTCTGACCAGCTACCTGTATGTATCTTTGAAGAAAGCCTGAAAGATATCTACCTATCTATCATCTATTTTTTTTTTGCCATGTACTTCTGAAGGCACAATACTATCCAAAAGTGTTTCCCAAAATGAATTAAAATAAGCATTCTACTTAAGCCAGGAGAAAAATAATTCACATTAAATTAAGCGGGCATTGGAAACAATTATAGTAGAGTGGAAAGAGTAGTTACATGTTTACATTGCTTGATACTATGTTCTACAGAGTCACGTCAAACATAGCAGCCATGAAAAATAAACATAAGAAGAAACAGAGGAATTTTATTAGATTAAACATCTTTTCCTAGCAGCAGCTCATGGTTCTCTTTAGTCCACTGTCTGTTTTCATTAAACCAATTGTGATTTTTTGAAGCCCTGAGGCGCATGACCAAGGACTGGTTTCCATGGTTTGGATAGCTATCCACCTGCATGGGATGCTTGAGGTATTCATACGGAGAAAGGCAGCTGAATTTTCAAGTATCTCCATCTTTTATCGCAACCTACTTGATAGAATGGAGTGAAAATCCTGTGTTTGTGTGTGTGCGTGTGCGTGTGCGTGCACACACAGAGCTCTTAATGTGATATATGTGGCTGCAAGTAGTATATATGTACCCTGGGTTTGGTGATACTTAGACCTTGTTTAGAACAGCAAACAGTTTAGAATTAAAACAGAGTTATAAGAAAGTATTTCTGGATTGTCAGACTAAGGACTTCAAAAAAAAATCTGCTCTTCCATAAAATGAACAAGAACATAAAGGAACATTGTGAAAATGAGCCTTTTCAGAACTCTGAAAATTGACCCAAATCATTCAACCATCCAAGAACTATTTATTCAAGAAAAATGGCTGAATCTCAATAAAAGCAACGAGCTTTGTGATGTTTTAACTTGCTCTGTTCCCATTGCCCTCTCCCTAGCTCACTGGGAGCCTTACAAACTAACAGCCTTACAACTATGGTAGTCGTGAGTACTGGTAACCTGGCAGCCCCTGGAGGAGGCAAAGTGGGTTTTGAGCTCCCTCATTTTTGAGGGAAAATTGAGCTCCCTTATTTTCAGAAAATTGCAATTGTCAATACTTGACCTCCTTAACACCTTCCTGGAAATTTGACCTGCTGGGCTCGTCTTTATTTGAACTCACTCAGAGCTTACTCACTGTGAACCATCTGTTCCCTGGGCCATTTAAACAAAATAATGGTGCTAGAAAATTATGGAGGCAGAGCAAATGGTATGTTAGGTGGGGTACTCAGGGAGGTGTTCATTTATAAGGTGATGTTTATTCAGACACCCAACCTAAAATGATGGAGTGAGCCATGTAGCTATTTGGGGGCAGAAGAAGGGAATTTTAGGCTGAAGTAACAGCATATACTAAGGCCCTGAAGTGGGAGCACGCTTGGTTTCTTTCAGGAGAAGATAACTTGATTCTAATCTTTCTTCTGTCTTTACTGACTCGGGGATTCACTGGCTCTCATGACTTCAATGGCCATCACTATAGTACTCCCCACGAGGCCTCTGCTACACTGTCTCCATATACAGAACTCATTCAGAAAAGTTTTCATGAAACACTGCTTCTGTCAAGGTATTCTCCTGCCTAAGAATGTCTACGTGATTTCTATTTGCCTACAATAAAAAAAAGTCCAAACTCCTCCCCAATTCTCCAAAGCCCTGCACCAATGTGATCTTGTGTTCTATTTAGCACTTGTTCTGTTTTATAGACTTTGATTCCACTCCTATCTTGACCACTTCAGTTCAGCCTGTCATTCTCTCCTGGATGTAATTTTTTTTTTATCGTGGCAAAATATACATAAATTTTACCATTCTAACTTTGAAGTAATTACTGATAATGAAGCTTACTTTTGCCATTTTGTTATTTGTTTTCTTTTTCTTAAAAAGATTTTGTTTATTTATTTGAGAGAGATAGAGAGAGAGACAGAGCATGAGCAGGGTGGAAAGGCAGAGAGACAGGGAGAAGCAGACTCCCTGCTTAGCAGGGAGCTGACCGGGAGCTCCATCCCAGGACACTGAGATCATGGCCTGAGCCAAAAGCAGATACTTAATCGCAGGTGCCCCTGGTATTTGTTTTCTATATGTCTTATATGTTTTTTTGTTGTTGTTGTTCCTCATTCCTTTCGTGATTGTCCTCTTTTGTATTTGGTTGAGTCTTTTTGTAATGACACATTTTGATTCCTTTCTCATTTCCTTTTGTTTATATGCTGTAGATATATTCTTTGTGGTTACCACAGGGATTTACATATAACATCCTCAAGTTATAGGAATTTATTTTATTTTACTTTTTATTATGTTTAGTTAGCTAACATATAGTACCTCATTAGTTTCTGATGTAGTGTTCAACAATTCATTAGTTGCATAGAACACCCAGCGCTCATCACAACATGTGCCCTCCTTAATACCCATCATTCTGTTACCCTATCCCCTCATCCCCCTCCCTTCTGTAGACCTCAGTTTGGCTCCCGGAGTCCAGACTCTCTCATGGTTTGCCTCCTTATCTGGTTTCTTTCTATTCAGTTTTCCCTCCCTTCCCCTGTGGTGCTCCATGCTATTCCTTATGTTCACATGTGAGTGAAACCATATGATAATCATCTTTCTTTGTTTGACTTATTTCATTCAGCATAATCCCCTCCTAGTTCCATCCATGCCAATGCAATTGGTGGGTATTCATCCTTTCTGATGGCTGAGTAATATTCCATTGTATATATGAACCACATCTGCCACATCCTTCCAGTGAATTTTTCAATTCAGTTATTGTATTTTTGAGCCTCAGATTTCAGTTCATTTCCTTTGAGAAATTTCTACCTGTTGTTAATCTCATTTTGTTTGTATATTGTTTTACTGATTTCCTTTAGTTCTTTGTGTTTTCCTTTAACTCTTTGGGCATATTTAAGACAGTTGTTTAAAAATCTTTGGTATATCCAATACCTGTGTTTCTTCAGGAATGATTTCTGCCCTTTTATTTTCGTCCTTTGATTGGGACATGTTTTCCTATTTCTTTACATGCCTTGTGATTTTTCTGCTGAAAATTGAACATTTGAAAAAAACACACACCTCTCCCAATCTTTGTGAATTGGTTCTGCACTAAGGCAGACCTTCACTAATTAGAAGGACACCTTGTGAATCTTTGGATCCACCCAGTGTGAACACTTAAGGTTTTCTGCGGTCTTCTGTGAACATGTGTCTTGCCTGACCCAGTTTTTGTTTTTTTTACAATTCCTCCATATACATGGATGACTTTAAACATCTTAATTTCTCAAAGAGTCTCACCCCAGCTTCTTCTCATGACCCTAGATGTTCTATTGTATTCTTCCACCCATATTCTCTTGCCCCAGGTGTTGGAAGATCTGTGGTCCTCCTGCGGCTTTCATGAGCCATGCCCACTGTGTATTTCCATGACTTTTCCCAGTTTGAGATCTGAGTTAGGTGAAGAGTGTCCTCTTTCAGGTATCCATCAGAGGTCAGAATGTTGCAAATAATGTGTGCTCTGTTCCCTCTAGTTCAAGAAAGGAAATGAGGAACTGGGCCAGCTCTTCCTTCAGACCTTGCCATACTGCACTAAGGATGAAGTAGAGGTAAGGGTAAATAAAAATGTCATAGGGGCTTCTGTGTGGCTCAGTCAGTTAAGCATATCTGACTCTTCATTTTGGCTCAGGTCATGATCTCAGGGTAGTCAGTTTGAGCTCTGTGCTGGGCATGGAGCCTGCTTAAAATTCTCTCCCTCCTTCTCCCTCTGCTCTTCCCCATTGCTCTCTCTTTCTAAAAAAATGCCATGAAATTTCTTATTGCTTTGAATGTGTGTGTGTTTTTTTAATTAGGTGTTCACTTCGTTGTTGTAGACCTTTGACTCTTTTTCAGAGCTCCTATAACATTATTTTAGCCAGCCTCTAGTTGTTTTTCAAATGTTTCTTTGGGGAAATGTGGACCTACAGCTTCCTAGTCTGTGATCTTACTGATATCACTGTTGGATATGATATTAGGCTTACTTTTGTCCTTCCTTACATGTCATCACTTCTACCCATGGTATCCTTATTTCTCTTTCCTCTACCTATTAGTTTAATGTAATGGTGAAGACTATGGGCTCCAAAGCCAGTCTGACCTCACCTTGAACCAAGATATGTCACTTACTTGAGATATGATAATGTCACTGAGTCTCAGTTTCTCATCTCTAAGATGAGTATGCAATAGTAACAATGCTACTTCCATTTCAGGTAATAAGATAATGTCTTTCATGTACAGTCCAAGCATATAGTTATTCCTTAAGGTTAGTTGTTGCTATTGTTATTTTTATTACTGCAGAGAAATACCATTTTTCATTTACTAGCTTTGTGACCTTAGGCAAGTTACTTAACCACTCCAAGATTCAGTCTTGAAATGTGGCTAATTATAGTATGTACCTCATAGGAATGTTAAGATTAAATGAGATATTACCTATGAAATGCTTGTAAAATGTGGGCAGTAGTACCCAAATGAACAGTTAAGTGTTTTAGGGGATTAGCAAAGGTGAAATCCCAGTTGTGTAGAATGATTGGAGTTATGAAAAAGTTAGGATTTAAGTTTGGTCATGAAAAATAAGTATAATTTGTGGGGGTGCCTGGGTGGCCCAGTTGGCTGGGCCTCTGACTCTGGGTTTCAGCTCAGGTCATGGTATCATGGTCGTGGGATGAGCCCTGTATTGGGGTCCACACTCGGCATGAAATCTGCTTCAGATTCTCTCTCCCTCTCCCTTGTCTCTTTGCCCCTCTGCCCCCTCCATGCTTGTGCACAAGCTCTCTTTCTCTGTCTCAAAAATAAATAAAATCTTTAAAAAACAGTATAATTTGTAGAGTTGGAGAAAGAATGAGTAAATTCAAAGAAGAAGGAACAGTATATGTAAAGTTCAGGGAGGTGAAAATAAGTGGGGTATGTCAGAGAACAGAAAAGGTATTATTAATGTTGAGGCAAGTGTAGGAGCAGATCCAGGACAGATTGCTAGGGCCATTGGTATTATTTAAAGTACCACTGCTATAACAGATTAACCTTCAATTCTCAGTGGTTTATAATATAATAACTGTTTCTTATTCAACTCATAATCTGCTGGAGGTGTTCCTGGTTGGGTAGCTTTCCACTTATGCCATCATACAGGGACCCAGGATCCTTCCATTTCATGACTCTGCCCCCCCTACGTCCTTGGCATTCTTTCCATCCAGCTGGAGGAAGGGAAAAGAGAGAATGGAATAGTGTGTATAGGAGGTTTTTATGGGTCAGGCCAAGAAGTTATATACATTACTCCTGTTCACATTTCACTGGCTAGTACTCAGTCACATGACCACACCTAAATGCAATGGAGGCTGTGAAACATAGTCTGACTTTGAAGAGTCTATAAGTTTGTTATGATCATTTAATCATATGAAGATATTTCTTTTAAAGAAGACATTGATTCTATTTTTGTGTGTCACATTGGCTCTTTATTCTTTTTTTTTTAATTTTTTAAATTTATTTTCAGCATAACAGTATTCATTGTTTTTTGCACCACACCCAGTGCTCTTTATTCTTAAAAAAATCAGTCCAGAAGTGAGATAAAGACCTTTATAGGCTTTAAGTGAAACCCCAAAAAGAAGACTGTACTCACACCCATACACAATTTAAAATAAATAAAAGAATCACTAAACTATAAATTAAGTATAATGAAGTTCAAGAAATTTTTGGGTTTTTTTTCCTCCATGATGACTGCTTTGATTCTTTTTGAAGAAAATTCAGTTTCTTTTTTTTCCCAGAAGCTTTTAATTCTAATTTTGGGGGGCATCTTTGTTGGTGTGTCTGTTTTGGCTATTTATTGGGTAATCCAGTTCAAGTCTAACCTTTCAGAAAACCACCTTAATGTAAAATTATTCTTTGGTTTCACTTTGAGGAGTTTAGGGCAAGTCTGTTGAAGTGGGGACCATAACTTCACTTCCTTCCTTTCACATGTTGTTTATAGATGCAGGAAAAAAAGAGGCAGTTCAGAGAGATTTAATTCTGACAGAAAACAAGACAACTGTTATTTTCTGGCTTAAGACTTGCTGTACAGACCTGCTCTAGAGAATAATTCAAAGTAGGACCTATTTTTAGCAGGAAGAGCCACAAAAGGTAGGGTTTAGATTGAGCTTAGTTTTTGAGTCCCCATTAAAGTGGTGATTGTCATTCTGAAATCCAGACCTACAGCTCACCACAAAATAATGGAGTAAAAAATCAAAATCGATCAAGAATTATCAGGAAAATTTAGCTGCTTTCTTAAAAAGCTCTAAATGACATGTGAGAATGAGATCAGAACCAATGTTTCAAGTGCAGTTATAAAACTGATTATGTTTCTTCCTTCTTGTTTCTCTTTGTCCTTTATTTTTTATTTATTTCATTATGGTTATAAAAGCAGCTAACCATTTCATTTTTATCATGGTTAAATCATATGACTCATTCTTATGTAAATAACATTGTGGATGTGGCATTTCTCTGCAGTACTTTAATATTTGATTATAAGATTTAAGACTAAACACTATTGTGTCACTTGAACAGTCATTCCGGCTCAACCTCAGAGAGAACGAGGAGGCAACATATCTAACTTAGAGAAGACACAACAGGCTCCCCAAAGTGATCATGTTGTCTTAATGTGATGAGAATCTATATTACAGTGTTGGCATAATAGAAAGTGGCAGAATAGAAAGTTGGCATAATAGAAAGTAAGGAGTACATATCAGAGGTATCAATAACATCAACATGTGAAGCCAAACAAGGTCATAAGGATGAATTTTTTTCAATGAGACATGAGGGAAGGAAGTGGACATGTCCTCTAAGTCATATGATCAACAGTAGGCACTAAGACTAGAGGACTTGGCTGCTGGGTGACTATGGCCCAAGGAGGTAAAGGTAAGAATCCAAAATGTCTTACTCCAAAATTTCAAGCTTACATGACTGGGGAGACAGAAGAAAAGGGACAATTTAGGGGAAATAATGGGTTAAAATTGGAATAAGGTTGATTTGGAGGTGGCCAAGGACCATTGACATGGGTAGTGTAGAGCTGGGATTTAAAGAAATAGGACCATCGCTCCAGGGAGATACCTGCTGGAGCCAGAGTTGGGAGTCATGTACATCAGTGAATATGGAGAGAAAAAAGACCTAGGGCTGAAGAGGACCATGATAAGCAGATAGAAAGCTGGGAGAAGAATTTCTTGAAGAAGACTACGTAGATTCAAAGAGTGGACAGATTGGGGAACACAATATAGGTAGAGAAATACCATGGTGTAGACAAAAGCAAAACAAAAAATGGAAGCAACAAAACCAAAAAGCATATATTCTTGTCCTCTAAAGTGTACTACCCTCCAACCATTCCTTTGTGCGTTCCTGGGTCTAAAGCATAGCAAGGGAAATTGAGATTCTACCAGAAGACACATTACCACACGTCTCCAAAAAAGAGAAGATCTACATGGTACAAAAACAGTGAAATGTTTATGTCCCATGAAGGAAATGTTAAAAAGCAAGGTTTTTTTGTTTTCTTTTGTTCTACTTGTATGTTTCTAGAATGCTGTAATTAGGATATAATCTGACCTTTCAATACACAGTTGACCTTTGAACATGGGTCTGAACTGTGTAGGTCCCCTTATACGTGGCTCTTTTCCAATAAATACAGTGCAGTACTGTGAATGTAATTTCTCTTCCTTATGATTTTCTTTCTTTTTAAGAAATATTTATTTATTTATCTATTTGTTTATATATTTGAGAAAGAGAGTGGGGGAGGCACAGGGAGAGGCAGAGGGGGATGGAGAGAGAGTTTTAAGCAGATTCCACATGCAGTGGGGAACCCAACACAAGGCTCAGTTTCATGACCCTGAGATCATGACCTGAACTGAAACCAGGAGTCGGATGCTTAACTGACTGCACCAGCCAGGCACCCTTCTTCCTTATGATTTTCTTTTTTTGGGGGTAAAGATTTGTTTATTTATTTTTAGAGAGAAAGAGAGTCAGCACGTGGAGGGAGGGGCAGAGGGAGAGAGTCCTTCAAGCAGATTCTTCACTGAACCCAGAGCTGGACAAGGGGCTCAATCCCATGACCCATGAAATCATGACCTAAGCCAAAACCAAGAGTCGGATGCTTAACTGACTGAGCCAACCACGCAGTCCCCTGTCTTATGATTTTCTTAATAACATTTTCTTCTCTGTAGCTTACTTTATTGTAGGAATATAGCATATAATACATGGAATATACAAAATATGTGTTAATCAACTGTTAACGTTATCAGTAAGGCTTCTGGTGAACAGCAGGCTCTTAGTAGTTAAGTTTTGGGGGAGTCAAAAGTTTTATGTGGATTTTCAACTGTGTGGGGGTTTGGTACCCCTAACCTCTATGTGGTTAAGAGTCAACTTGTATATGTATTCTGTATTGGTGAAGAAGAGCAAATTGGCTAGAACTAGGATCTAAAGCCTAGGCCCCTTGCTTTTTCTCCTTGACTCACTTTATTTTTTTAATCCTTTCGAAAAGTATTTTAGCACCATCGAAAATATGTGAAAGATTTATGGAAAATCAGGACTCAGCACTAATTTTGGGTCACATACTTGTTCAGTGTGAAGAGTATGTCAATGTTTCTCTTCTGTACTTCTATCTTAATGGGTGTATTATTTGGGTAAAAAACTAGACCTTAACCTGTAATATAGACTATTAGGTGTTAACTCCAAAAACAAATTTGTTTTTACTGAGATTCAAAAGAGGTTTATTTATATGTTTGAAATTAAGACTCATTTTCCCCAGATCAAACACATATTTTTGATGTATTTTCCACTCACAAACAATTGCCATCTAAATAGAAAAATATACACTCAAGTTAAGCAAGCAATGCGTCCTTATTGATACAGAGGATTTCTGGCAGAAAGTCATTTATCGTGTAGCTCTCAATTCCCGTTTTGCTGAAGGCCTTCCTTTTAAAGAGAATCTCTGTCCACTTCAGTAGATATCCACTGAAATAACCACTTTCAGTTGAGGCAGTGTTTTTATTGTTTTTCTCCAGCTATTTGGTTGATTTGTTGCTCTACATTGTTTGTCACTATGCACAGTTGACCATAACAAATAACCACTGTAAAATCTGCTTTCAACATGGAAAAATGTTTGAATTAATTTTCCTGGTAGAGGCTCAGAAACCAGGAACCAATCAATGTCTGTTTTAAGGTGTTGCGGCCACCGATTCCTTTATACTCTCCTGATAAACCCAAACAGCAACCACTACAACAACCCAACTTCTGTGAGCACCATAGGAAATACATCACTTACCTTGTCTCATTGAATCCTTACAACGGTCCACCAAGATGATTACTATTACATTCCTGTTTTGCAAAAGAAGCTGATTTAAGTTATTTATTCCAAAGTCACATGGCAAGTGGCAGAGTTGAGCCAGGAATACAAGCCGATCTAATACCAAGGTCCTGGCCACTCTATTTCTTCTCAAAGTTATGCTGTACGATAGACAGCCCAAATAATTTGAAAAAGGAGAAAATATGGTGGAAACTGTGATGAAGATATCTCAAATATTTTCTCTGACTGTAAGGGTTTATTTACATTCAAAGAGTCAAACTGGTTTGCAAGATTTTACTTTACTCCTTCTCCCCACCCCTAATTTGCTGCTTAATTCTGTATCTAGAGGTAAATGCCAAGTGGGTCAATTCAGGTCTTTATCAGAATTGTGTCAAATATCATCTTCTCAGTGAAGTCTACCTTGCCTGCTGTATTAAAAATTGCACCATTCCCCTACCCCAAATACTCCCTTCACTGATTTAATCTTCTCTTTAGCACTCACTGACATCTAATATACTATGGCACTAACCTGTTTATTTTGTTCGTTATCTCCCAACCAGGATGTAAGCCCCTCCAGGAGCAAGAATTGCTCATTATAGTATCCCAAAAATTGTGTCTAAAATTGTGTCTTATACATGATACTTTATTTGGGAAACCCAAAGAACTCCAAAATTGCTAGAACTCATAACAGGAATCCAGCAATGTGACAGGATTTTATAAAATCAATGCACAGAAATTAGTTGCAAATCTATACACTAGCAATGAAACAGAAGAAAGAGAAATTAAGGAATCAATCCCATTTACAATTGCACCAAAAACCATAAGATACTTAAGAATAAACCTAACCCAAGAGGTAAAGGATCTGTATTCTGAAAACTACAGAACACTTATGAAAGAAATTGAGGAAGACACAAAGAAATGGAAAAACATTCCATACTCATGGATTGGAAGAATAAATAAGGTTAAAATGTATATGCTACCGAGAGAAGTCTACACATTCAATGCAATCTATCAAAATATCATTGACATTTTTCACAGAGCTGGAACAAATAATCCTAAACTTTGTATGGAACCAGAAGAGACCCCAAATAGTCAGAAGAATGTTGAAAAAGAAAACCAAAGCTGGTGGCATCACAATTCTGGACTTCAAGCTATATTATAAAGTTGCAATCATCAAGATAGTATGCTACTGGCACAAAAACAGACTTACAGATGAATGGAACAGAATAGAGAACCTAGAAATGGACCGTCAACTCTGTGGTCAACTAATCTTTGAGAAAGCAGGAAAGAATATCCAATGGAATAAAGAAAATCCCTTCAACAGATGGTGTTGGGAAAATTGGATATCCACATGCAGGAGAATGAAATTGGACCACTTTCTGATATCATACACAAAAATAAATTCAAAATGGATAAAATATCTAAGTGTGAGGTAGGAATCCATCAAAATTATAGAGGACAATGCAGACAACAATCTCTTTGACCTTGGTTGCAGCAACTTCTTGCTAGACATGTCTCCAAACACAAGAGAAACAAAAGCAAAAATGAACTATTGGGACTTCATCAGGATAAAAGCTTCTGCACAGCAAAGGAAACAGTCAACAAAACTAAAAGGCAACCGACAGGGGCGCCTGGGTGGCTTAGTGGGTTAAAGCCTCTGCCTTCGGCTCAGGTCATGATCCCAGGGTCCTGGGATCGAGCCCC
Source organism: Enhydra lutris kenyoni (assembly GCF_002288905.1). Classification (NCBI taxonomy): domain Eukaryota; kingdom Metazoa; phylum Chordata; class Mammalia; order Carnivora; family Mustelidae; genus Enhydra; species Enhydra lutris. Next base: position 4,618,303 of record NW_019154164.1, on the reverse strand, counting down.
ATATCGGGCTTTCTTCTCAGCAGGGTGCCTGCTTCCCCCTCTCTCTCTGCCTGCCTCTCTGCCTAATTGTGATATCTGTCAAATAAATAAATAAAATCTTTAAAAAAAAGGCAACCAACAGCATGGGACAACATATTTGCAAATAACATATCTGATAAAGGGCTAGTATCCAAAATCTATAAAGAACTTAGCAAATTCAATACCCAAAAACCAAAAAATCCAACCAGAAATGGGCAGAAGACATAAACAAACATTTCTCCAAAGTACTTGGCATATAAAAGTCAATGGATGTTACAATCATCATCATCATCATCATTACCATTATAATATTATGAGTCTTTTCATATTTTATCATGAGTATTTGACATTTACTACTCAAAACTGTTGTGGCTTTAGGGGACGACCAAACCAAGGTCTGTGGTTGAAAACATGGGGTGGGGGCCACTATGAGAATTATGACCAGAAACCATGAATTACTTTTTTAAAAAAAATTTTATTTATTTATTTATTTAAAAAATTTTTTTTTTCAGCATAACAGTATTCC